>NW_026880982.1:0-32797 GCF_032173495.1 Musca vetustissima | reverse complement strand
ATTTTTAATTTCTTCAATAATAATAGAATATTGCTCAGAGTCAACAGAATTTACTTGAACAAGTTCAAAATTAAAATTTCTTAAAAAATTTCTTCCAAATAAAGGACTGTTATTATTATTTGTTACTATAAGTTTAACTTTTTTGTTTATACCATTTACTTCAACGTTTTCAATGTATTCTCCTAACACTTTTATTTTGTTTCCATTGTAATCAACATATGGATCATTGCAGGGTTTTAGAATTACTTTTTTATCTAAATTTTCAACAAATGTTTTTGATACTAAACTGCATGGAGCACCAGAGTCACACATCACTTCAATGGGAATTCCATCTATTTTAATAGAAACTTTGTAAAGCTCAGTTGAATTGCCACAAGATTTATCATTTTTAATACTGTAAATAGAAAATTCATCAGATTCAGATACATAATTTACGGCTTTTTCCTTAATTCTACAAACCGAGGCTAGATGGCCAATTTTACCACAAAAATTACATTTACTTTGTTTAAATCTGCATTCAGTTGAATAGTGGTTTCGCCAACCACAATGGGAACAGGCACCGTTTATCTTCTTTTGGCTATTCGGCTGTTTCTTCCCATATTGCCCTTCATAATTATTTGATTTGATGTTTTTATTTTGTTTACTGGTGTTTTTATTTCGGTATTTACCTCCCTTGACGTGTCCCACTTGTATGTTTTGATTATCATTATTTTTAGCGACCAACTTCATCTCCATGATAAGAGCTTTTCTAAGAGCATCATCAATTGTTATTTTCTCGTCTTCTTCACAAAGTCGCTCAAATATGTTGTTGTTTATCCCCATGATAAAACGATCCAGAACAAAAGCATTTAAATTGTCTCCAAACTTGCAAGAGAGCGCTAATTTCTTTACTCTCGCATGCCAATCTGCTACCGTTTCGTTTTCACTTTGTACTGCTGAATGAAAGCTTTTTCTCTCTCGAAAAACAATCACTGGTGGTGTGTAGTGTGATTTCAATAAATTACAAAGCTCTTTAAATTTTTTGGAAACTGGTGCATCTGGACTACATAAATTATGCAGTGTTTCATATGCAATTGGTCCTATTGATTTTAAAAGAGTAGCCTTCTTCGCATTCTCTTCAGCACAATTAATTTCGGCGAAATGAATATCAAGTTTCTCTTTCCATAATAGCCACGATTCGTTCCGGGGGGAAAATTGAGGAATGTTGTTTGGATGGTAAATCATAACGGTTCCGTTTTGTACGTTGTCTGGCATAATGACTGAATATCATCAATTTGTGTTTTGTTAGTCTTTCTAAATTTCAACTTATTATATATATTTTTTGTTTTTGTAATGAAAGTTGAACTTGTTCGTTTTTTTACACGTTTTTGCACAAAATTTTTAATGTAAATTTAAATTGTTGTTCTTTTTAGATTTTTTTTTATTAATTTAGAAAAATGGCTTCTTCAAGATTATTTTGCTTGATTTTTTAAGGTATAATACACCAATTATAAATTTCATAAAATAAATTCTTTAATTCTTATGTTCTTTTTAATGTGTAATTACACTTGTTCGTATATACGAATCACTTGTTTGTCCTCGTCGCCAATGTGATGTATTGAAACACTTCGGTTGGAGATTACTCAATAAGTGATTTAGTTTTATTTATGAAAAAGGAAAGAAGCAAAAGATAACATCATAACATAATAAAAGCTTTATGACAAAAGCTTAATTGTACAAGAAATAAATAGGTGTCTATAATAAAGATGCATATATAACAATGACTTCACCAGATTTCGCAATATTTGGCGAGACAATTGTTTTTGCCACCAAATTTCAGATTATAGTAACAAAATATTACAAAAAAAATTATTAAAAATAGTTTCGGCAAGTTGGGCGCCATTTTTCTTAAATTACCCCAGATTCCATAATACTTGGCGCCGCATTTCCTTCTACCTTCAAATTTCGAATTGTAGTAAACTATTACAATTGAAATAGTCATAACTCACATTGGGCGCCATTTATCGTCAATAGCCAAAATTTCCTTCAGCCGTCAGAAAAAGATTAACGTTGGGCGCCATTTCGTTATATTTCTCGCAAAACTTACTTCTGATTTCAGATTCCAAATTATAGTCGAAAATATAACTGAAGTGGTCTATGACGAGGATTAGTTTTATGTTGGGCGCCATTTACCGTTAATGTCCCCCAGATTCCGTTATATGTGGCGCCATTTGTCCTTCTGCCTTCATATTGGAGATCATAGTGATACAAAACTGAAGTAGTCATGAACTGAAGAGTTAACCCACGTTGGGCACCATTTAACATTAATTACCCATCGATTCTACTAGTCGTATATTTGGCGCCATATTTCCCTCTACATTCAAATTTCAGATTGTATTGGAAAAATTACAATTGAAATAGTCATGAAACACGTTGGACGCCTTTATAGTTAATGACAATTTTCCATCTACCTTCAGAAAGAGTTGCCCCCACGTTGGGCGCCATTTTATATTAACATTTACTTTTGGTTTCAGATATCAAATTATATTATTCAGATATCAAATTATATTACGTTGTGCGCCACTTACTTTTAAACATGACCCGATTCTATTATATTTGGCACCACATTTTTTTCGGCATTCAATTTCCAGATCACATTGAAAAATACCACTGAAATTATCATAGTTGAAGATTTGCCCCCACGTTGGGCGCCATTTAATATTAATGACCTCCGATTCTGCTATAATTGACAATAAATTTTCTAAAACCTTCAAATTTCCAATTGTGTGTGAATATGCATTTGAAATAATCGTGACTTACGTTGGGCGCAATTTATATTTGATGACCAATGTTCCTTCTGTCTTCAAATTCCTGATTGCGTTAGAAAATATCACTGAAGTTGTCATTGTTTGAAGATTTGCACAACGTTGGGCGCCATTTGCCCTTAATGTCCCCCCAGATTCCTCTCTACTTAGCATTATATTTCTGTCTACGATCAAATTTTCGATTTTGGTAAAAAAAAAAATAAAATTGAATTAGTTATGACTCACGTTGGGCGCCGTTTATCGTTAATGGCCAAAATTTCCTTCGGCCTTCAAATTCCTGATCACATTGAAAATTATCACTGAAGTAGTCATAGTCTGAAAAGTTATCCCACCTTGGGCGCCACATTTCCTTCTACCTTAAAAATTTCCGATTGTGGTGAAAAAAATACATTTGAAATTGTCATGACCTGCGTTGGGCGCCATTTATAGTGAATGGCCAAATTTCCTTCTGCCTTCAGAAAAAGATGCTTAACGTTGGGTGCCATTTAATATTAACATTTACTACTGGTTTCAGATATCGAATTATATTGGACAAATATAACTGAAATATGCTAATGTGTAGCTTTACATTGGGTGCCATTTACTGTTAAACAAGACCCTAGATTCTATTATATTCGGCACCACATTTCTTTCGGCACCACATTCAATTTCCAGATCACATTGAAAAATACCACTGAAGTTGTCATAGTCTGAAAATTTGCCCCACGTTGGGCGCCATTTTCCTTAAATTACCCCCAGATTCCCTTATAATTAGCGCCACATTTCCTTCTACCTTCAAATTTTAGATTGTCGTGAAAAATACAACTGGAATAATTCAAAGCCGAAGATTTGGCCCACGTTGGGCGCCATTCAACATAAATGATTACAGTAAAAATAAAGCTAAAGTCATGACTCACGTTGGACGCCACTTATAGTTAGTAGCCACATTTCCTTCCGCCTTCAGAAAAAGTTGCTTCACGTTGGGCGCCATTTACCTTTAATGTCCCCAAGATTTCGTTATATGTGGCGTCATTTGTCCTTTGCCTTCATATTGGAGATCTCTGAGAAAAATACCTCTGAAGTAGTCATAGTCTGAATATTTGCCCCCCACGTTGGGCGCCATTTTATATTAATTACCCCCCGATTCTACTATATTTGGCGTTAAATTTCCTTCTACCTTCAAATTTGGGATTTTATTGAAAAAATACAATTGAAAGAGTCATAACTCACGTTGGGCGCCATTTAGCTTTAATGTCTAAATTTCCTTCTGCCTTCAGATTCCAGGTTATAGTGAAAAATAAATTTTTAAAAATCCACTATTTTAAGGATTACCCCACGTTGGGCGCCATTTAAGTTAAGTTAACTCCCTGATATCCCCCATCACTAATTCCCACAATAACCTATCCTCCTTCTCATTATCCTCCATCACACCTACCCCTCCTCATAATTATTTTTTTCCCACTTTACAAATAAGTTAACAGAAAATATGTTGCTGCTAACCCATAAAACTTAATTTGGACTAGTGAACTCCTTAAAGGCATTTAGTTGTGTGCTTCGTAGAATCGTGAACCCTTTTGCTACACCTCCAAGTAGAAAAAGCAGAAGAAAATAAAAACAACCAACAACCATTCCGCATGGCATAGAAAATCCAAAATAAAATCAACAAGAGCAAGTTTTCAGTCCTTAACCCCACCACGAGGGCCCGAAGTTTCAGATTTTGGCGGGAAATGTTGTTTTTCTTTTTTCCTTTCGCTACAAAACATTGTTGTTGTTTGGTTTTTCTTTTTCCCGATGTTTTTGTTGTTGTTGTATTATTTTTGTTGGTTTCTTCATAATATTTATTAGAATATTATTTCTCGCATATATATTTATGTATGGGTGTGGGTGTGAGAATGTCTGTGTGTGTATTCGTACCTCAAAGTTGCCGTTTTTCTGTTGCTGTGTTGTTTTTCTTTCTTTCTTTTGTTATGCCCGTTGTTGTCATGCTTTTCTATACAACAAAAACAACAACAACTAGAATATTTCCCCCCTCATTGCATTTGTTTTGTTGTAATATTTTTGTTTTTCCCGACACGGCACGGTATCACATGGCGTTATGGTAGAGCAAAACAGCGACATAGTCGCAGGAACATAGACAGACACACATACACACACACACATTGTGTGATGTATGAGTGTGTGTGTGTGTATTTTTTGGGATACACTTTGCGCCACAATTCCTATGAACCGGCAAATGCCAGTCAATGCTGCCATCATCAGCAGACAAAAAGGGTGTAATGGGACTGGGATCGAAATCGGGATGGGAGGGCAGGGCAGGGTATTTGGTGCACCGTTTTGCCGGCTTCGCCATGCCATGCCATGCTGGAATGTATGTCTTGAATGAAAGTCAAAGTAAAAATATAGCTAAAACTTCAAACAAAAATAAATAAATCCAAAAAAGGAACAACAAACGCGCACAAAATCGAAAAACAGAAAACAAAAAAATAACAACAGCGAATATTTTCAAAACAAAACGTATGGCAAAGCAAACTACAACAAACTTTGAAATAAAAAACAACAGCAAAATATTCGAAAACAAAATAAACGTAGCCAAAATGGAAAATAAACAAACGTTTAAGGACGAATGGCTCGAGAGGGCTCTATAGAGAGAGCGAGGATTTAGAAGGAAGTTGTACTTACTTACTTAGCTGGCATGTATCATAATGGTTGTTCCATAAGACGAGTTTAAACCAGTGAGGAAAGTAGTAAAGTCGGACTTGGCCGACTATATCGGACGAAAATATTTATGGGAGCTATATATAAATCTGAACCGATTTTTACGAAATTTAACACACATCATTCTATACCTAATTCAGCACTCTATGCCAAATTTCGTGCAAATCGAATGATTTTTAGAGACTTTGCTGCACCAATTACCTAAAATCGGATGAAAATATATATGGGAGCTATATCTAAATCTGGACCGATTTTCACGAAACTTGACAGACATCATTCCAGACCTTATTCATTACGCTGTGCCAAATTTCGTGCAAATCGAAAGATATTTACGGACTTTGGTGTAGCATTTACATAAAATCGGACGAAAATCTATTTGGAAGCTATATCTAAATCTGAACCGATTTTCACGAAACTTGGCGGACATCATTCTAGGCTCAATGAAGGACGTTATGCCAAATTTCGTGCAAATCGAAAGATATATAGGGACTTTGGTGCACCATTTACTGAAAATCGGAAGAAAATATATGTAAGAGCTATATCAAAATCTGAACCGATTTTCCCGAAACTTACACCTCAACGTTCTAGACTTAATTCATTACGCTGTGCCAAATTTCGTGCAAATCGAAAGATATATAGGGACTTTGGTACACCATTTACATAAAATCGGACGAAAATATATATGGGAGCTATATCTAAATCTGAACCGACTTTTACGAAATTTAACACACATCGTTCTCGACTTAATTGAGTGCGCTATGCCAAATTTCGTGCAAATCGAAATATATATAGGGACTTTGGTGCACCATTTACATTAAATCGGACGAAAATATATATGGGAGCTATATCGAAATCTGAACCGATTTTTCCGAAACTTACACCGCATGGTTATAGACTAAATTCAGTACGCTGAGCCAAATTTCGTGAAAATCGAGGTATATATAGGGACTTTGGTGTAGCATTTACATAAAATCGGATGAAAATATATATGGGAGCTATATCTAAATCTTAACCGATTTTTTACGAAATTTAACACACATCATTCTCGACTTAATTCAGTACGCTGAGCCAAACTTCGTGAAAATCGAGGTATATATAGGGACTTTGGTGTAGCATTTACATTAAATCGGATGAAAATATATGTGGGAGCTATATCTAAATCTGAACCGATTTTTACGAAATTGAACACACGTCATTCTCGACTTAATTCAGTGCGCTGTGCCAAATTTCGTGTAAATCGAAGAATATATATAGGGACTTTGTTGCACTATTTACCTAAAATCGGACGAAAATATATATGGGAGCTATATCTAAATCTGAACCGATTTTCACGAAACTTAACACACATAGTTCTAGGCTTAATTTAGTACGTCATGTCAAATTTCGTGCAAATCAAAAGATATGTTGGGACTTTGGTGCACTATTAACCTAAAATCGGACGAATATATATATGGGAGCTATATCTAAATCTGAACCGATTTTTACGAAATTTAACACACATCATTCTGGACTTAATTCCGTACGCTGAGTCAAATTCCATGCAAGTCGAAAGATATATAACGACTTTGGGACACCATTTACATAAAATCGGACGAAAATATATATGGGAGCTATATATAAATCTGAACCGATTTTTACGAAACTTCACACACATCACTCTAGACTTAATTCAGTACGCTGTGCCAAATTTCGTGTAAATCGAAAGATATATAGGGACTTTGGTGTAGCATTTACATAAAATCGGACGAAAATATACATGGGAGCTATATCGAAATCTGAACCGATTTCCTCGAAACTTAGCAGACATCATTCTAGGCTCAATTTAGTACGTTATGCCAAATTTCGTGCAAATCGAAGGATATAAATGGACTTTGTTGCAATATTTACTGAAAATCGGATGAAACTATATATGGAAGCTATATCTAAATCTGACAGACGGATGGACGGACGGAAAGACGGACATGTATAAATTGATTTAGAAAGTGATTCTATGCATATTCTCAAAAGGAACCATGTGTCTATCTCGTTCTATACTATTATCGGGACAAGAAGTGCTTTCGCCAAGCAGGTGGGTAAGTTGAGCGGAGTAGGCCTCGGCTACCTGTTGTGCAACTAAGTCGAACTCGCAGCACCTTTGTAGACCTCTGAAAAAATTATTTAAAAAATCCACGCCTTAGGTTAGACCCTTGTAGACCTCTGAAAAAATGATTTAAAAAATCCACGCCTTAGGGTAGACCCTTGTAGACCTCTTAAAACATTATTTAAAAAATCCGTGCCTTAGGGTAGACCCTTGTAGACCTCTGAAAAAAATTATTTAAAAAATCTACGCCTTAGGGTAGACCCTTGTAGACCTCTGAAAAAAATTATTTAAAAAATCTACGCCTTAGGTTAGACCCTTGTAGACCTCTGAAAAAAATTATTTAAAAAATCTACGCCTTAGGTTAGACCCTTGTAGACCTCTGAAAAAATGATTTAAAAAATTCACGCCTTAGGGTAGACCCTTGTAGACCTTTGAACAAATTATTTAAAAATTCCACGTCTTAGCATAGACCCTTGTAGACCTCTGAAAAAAATTATTTAAAAAATCCACGCCTTCGGAAGACCCTGAAAAATATTTCTCACCTTGCAGCACCCCTCGTCCTTTTCTGCCTTTGCTATTCCTACCTATCTAGACCTCTCTGTCTAGTTCTGTATAGAATCGATATGCGGGAACAACAAAACGATTTTTTTTTTTTTCAAAACATTAACCCAAAACTTTGATAAGGTAACTGAAAATAAAAGAAAAATGCAACGAAGTTTGCCAAATAGTTTTCGTCCTTCGAATTCCTGGTTTGTACACAGACGATGATGAAAATTGTGTATCTAGAGGAGGATATTTTTTTGGTGTGCATTCATTTTTTTTCCTCCGCACATAAATGAAGGCCAGGCAGATTGGTGTAGTGAAGCTGAGCTGGTTGTTCGGTATGAGATGGGTGGAGGTTCGGTGTGTGTGTTCGCACTACTTTGGGTTGAATGCACGAGTCCTTGCATTGCTTGTGCAGAAATCTGATGTGTATTCCGCACACTTATACATATGTATATTTTTTGGTGGTGGTATTGGTGTGAGGGAAAAAGGTTAATGAGTATGTATCTCTATGTGGACCCAGTAGGTTTACCAGGGAGTATGAGAGATGCAAAATTTTTCATATACACATTTTTATCGTTGGTGTTGTTGTTGCTTAATTTGGTTTTGGTGTTCATTACTGTGTACGAACACCAACCAAATGCATGGCTATGGGTGTGCGTGCGTGCATATATGTGTGTGTGGGTCCTTCAATTTGCTACTCACTGCACATGTCAAGTGGAAACTGCAGCAGAATCGAAAAACGGCTGTCGGTTAATCTCTTTTTTTGTATTATTTTGGGCAGCAGGCCCATCATCATTATCGCCAGGCTACATAATCTGCATATCTCCTGGGTTCTTTGTGAATTGTATCGGAATTGGATGGAGGTTTTGGGGGAGAATTTTTATTTAAATTAGTTAGCGAACCTTTAACCCCCCAACCTCCAAAAGGGGAATCATCATTATCAGAGGCTGCACAAAGATGGTACACTGGGGAAAATTAGGCCTGGATTTCTTAAATAATTTTTTTCAAAGTGTCCACCCTTAGGGGGTCTACAAGAGGCGTGGATTTTTAAATAATTTTTTTCAGGGTTCTACAAGAGGCGTGGACTTTTAAATCATTTTTTCAGAGTTCTACAAGACGCGTGGATTTTTAAATATTTTTTTTCAGGGGTCTACAAGAGGCGTGGATTTTTAAATAATTTTTTTCAGGGGTCTACAAGAGGCGTGGATTTTTAAATAATTTTTTTCAGGGGTCTACAAGAGGCGTGGATTTTTAAATAATTTTTTTCAGGGGTCTACAAGAGGCGTGGATTTTTAAATAATTTTTTTCAGGGGTCTACAAGAGGCGTGGATTTTTAAATAATTTTTTTCAGGGGTCTACAAGAGGCGTGGATTTTTAAATAATTTTTTTCAGGGGTCTACAAGAGGCGTGGATTTTTAAATAATTTTTTTCAGGGGTCTACAAGAGGCGTGGATTTTTAAATAATTTTTTTCAGGGGTCTACAAGAGGCGTGGATTTTTAAATAATTTTTTTCAGGGGTCTACAAGAGGCGTGGATTTTTAAATAATTTTTTGAGGCGTGGATTTTTAAATAATTTTTTTCAAGGGTCTACAAGAGGCGTGGATTTTTAAATAATTTTTTTCAGGGGTCTACAAGAGGCGTGGATTTTTTAAATCATTTTTTCAGAGGTCTACAAGAGGCGTGGATTTTTTAAATCATTTTTTCAGAGGTCTACATTTTTTAAATCATTTTTTCAGAGGCGTGGATTTTTTAAATCATTTTTTCAGAGGTCTACAAGAGGCGTGGATTTTTTAAATCATTTTTTCAGAGGTCTACAAGAGGCGTGGATTTTTTAAATCATTTTTTCAGAGGTCTACAAGAGGCGTGGATTTTTTAAATCATTTTTTCAGAGGTCTACAAGAGGCGTGGATTTTTTAAATCATTTTTTCAGAGGTCTACAAGAGGCGTGGATTTTTTAAATCATTTTTTCAGAGGTCTACAAGAGGCGTGGATTTTTTAAATCATTTTTTCAGAGGTCTACAAGAGGCGTGGATTTTTTAAATCATTTTTTCAGAGGTCTACAAGAGGCGTGGATTTTTTAAATCATTTTTTCAGAGGTCTACAAGAGGCGTGGATTTTTTAAATCATTTTTTCAGAGGTCTACAAGAGGCGTGGATTTTTTAAATCAAGAGGTCTACAAGAGGCGTGGATTTTTTAAATCATTTTTTCAGAGGTCTACAAGAGGCGTGGATTTTTTAAATCATTTTTTCAGAGGTCTACAAGAGGCGTGGATTTTTTAAATCATTTTTTCAGAGGTCTACAAGAGGCGTGGATTTTTTAAATCATTTTTTCAGAGGTCTACAAGAGGCGTGGATTTTTTAAATCATTTTTTCAGAGGTCTACAAGAGGCGTGGATTTTTTAAATCATTTTTTCAGAGGTCTACAAGAGGCGTGGATTTTTTAAATCATTTTTTCAGAGGTCTACAAGAGGCGTGGATTTTTTAAATCATTTTTTCAGAGGTCTACAAGAGGCGTGGATTTTTTAAATCATTTTTTTAGAGGTCTACAAGAGGCGTGGATTTTTTAAATCATTTTTTCAGAGGTCTACAAGAGGCGTGGATTTTTTAAATCATTTTTTCAGAGGTCTACAAGAGGCGTGGATTTTTTAAATCATTTTTTCAGAGGTCTACAAGAGGCGTGGATTTTTTAAATCATTTTTTCAGAGGTCTACAAGAGGCGTGGATTTTTTAAATCATTTTTTCAGAGGTCTACAAGAGGCGTGGATTTTTTAAATCATTTTTTCAGAGGTCTACAAGAGGCGTGGATTTTTTAAATCATTTTTTCAGAGGTCTACAAGAGGCGTGGATTTTTTAAATCATTTTTTCAGAGGTCTACAAGAGGCGTGGATTTTTTAAATCATTTTTTCAGAGTCTTTAGGAGGCGTGGATTTTTTAAATCATTTTTTCAGAGTCTTTAGGAGGCGTGGATTTTTTAAATAATTTTTTTAGAGGTCTTTAGGAGGCGTGGATTTTTTAAATCATTCTTTCAGAGGTCTACAAGAGGCGTGGATTTTTTAAATTATTTTTTCCGATATAGGAATTTTAAAAATTAAAACCATTTTATATTGCCTTCTACTTAATATCGAAATTGTTTCCTTTCCCATGTCCAACACCATGTCCTCCACATACATCATCCTCTTCTTCCTATTCATTATAATTATTATGTTGCAACATGATAAATTAGCAAGCCATTGTTTAAAATTAACACAACAAATTTACATAGAGATAGTGAATACAATATTTATGTATTGTCCTACTAGATGTATACATAGGTATACAGTGGAACCTATGCTTAAAGATACTCAAATTAAAAAAAAGAAAATATCTCCAAAAATTATGAAAATTACCCCCACCCATCCTCCATGATATTTATCCTTAAGAAGCCCTAGACCTCTATATCGAGGCCCACCCGTCTACTTGTCCAGTTTTTAATATTGTGTGTGTGTTTATATTCCACTTAGATGACTATGCAACATGTTGCAAATTACGTGCAGTTTATGACCATCATAGTTCGAGGCTATAGCCTCTGCCACTCTCTACTATGGTTGGGTAATATAAAACACTTTAAAATTCATTTGATGGCAATAGGAAGCTAATTAATGAATGAAAATAATGTAAGGAGTTTATTATTGGAAACTATGCAGCTGGAAGTATGTTAAAAATATATATTTACTATAAAATCGATGCACAGTGGTTTCCAGGCGTGGATTTATTAAAGAATATTTTTTTCAAGGCCTATCCAAGGCGTGGATTTATTAAAGAATATTTTTTTCAAGGCCTATCCAAGGCGTGGATTTATTAAAGAAAATTTTTTTAAGACCTATCCAAGGCGTGGATTTATTAAAGAATATTTTTTTCAAGGCCTATCCAAGGCGTGGATTTATTAAAGAAAATTTTTTTAAGACCTATCCAAGGCGTGGATTTATTAAAGAAGATTTTTTTCAAGGCCTATCCAAGGCGTGGATTTATTAAAGAAGACTTTTTTCAAGGCCTATCCAAGGCGTGGATTTATTAAAGAAGACTTTTTTCAAGGCCTGTCCAAGGCGTGGATTTATTAAAGAAGACTTTTTTCAAGGCGTGTCCAAGGCGTGGATTTATTAAAGAAGACTTTTTTCAAGGCCTATCCAAGGCGTGGATTTATTAAAGAAGACTTTTTTCAAGGCATATCCAAGGCGTGGATTTATTAAAGAATATTTTTTCAAGAGTCTCTTTACAAGGCGTGGATTTATTAAAGAAGACTTTTTTCAAGGCATATCCAAGGCGTGGATTTATTAAAGAAGACTTTTTTCAAGGCATATCCAAGGCGTGGATTTATTAAAGAATATTTTTTCAAGAGTCTCTTTACAAGGCGTGGATTTATTAAAGAATATTTTTTCAAGGCCTATCCAAGGCGTGGATTTATTAAAGAAGACTTTTTTCAAAGCCTATCCAAGGCGTGGATTTATTAAGGAAGACTTTTTTCAAAGCCTATCCAAGGCGTGGATTTATTAAAGAAGACTTTTTTCAAGGCATATCCAAGGCGTGGATTTATTAAAGAAGACTTTTTTCAAGGCATATCCAAGGCGTGGATTTATTAAAGAATATTTTTTCAAGAGTCTCTTTACAAGGCGTGGATTTATTAAAGAATATTTTTTCAAGGCCTATCCAAGGCGTGGATTTATTAAAGAAGACTTTTTTCAAAGCCTATCCAAGGCGTGGATTTATTAAAAACTAATTTTTCAAGGCCTATCAAAGGCGTGGATTTATTAAAAACTAATTTTTCAAGGCCTATCCAAGGCGTGGATTTATTAAAAACTAATTTTTCAAGGCCTATCAAAGGCGTGGATTTATTAAAAACTAATTTTTCAAGGCCTATCAAAGGCGTGGATTTATTAAAAACTAATTTTTCAAGGCCTATCAAAGGCGTGGATTTATTAAAAACTAATTTTTCAAGGCCTATCAAAGGCGTGGATTTATTAAAGAATAATTTTTCAAGGCCTATCAAAGGCGTGGATTTATTAAAGAATAATTTTTCAAGGCCTATCCAAGGCGTGGATTTATTAAAGAATAATTTTTCAAGGCCCATCCAAGGCGTGGATTTATTAAAGAATAATTTTTCAAGGCCTATCCAAGGCGTGGATTTATTAAAGAATAATTTTTCAAGGCCTATCCAAGGCGTGGATTTATTAAAGAAGACTTTTTTCAAGGCCTATCCAAGGCGTGGATTTATTAAAGAAGACTTTTTTCAAGGCCTATCCAAGGCGTGGATTTATTAAAGAAGACTTCTTTCAAGGCCTATAGATGGCGTGGATTTATTAAAGAAGACTTTTTTCAAGGCCTATAGATGGCGTGGATTTATTAAAGAAGACTTTTTTCAAGGCCTATCAAAGGCGTGGATTTATTAAAGAATAATTTTTCAAGGTCCCAATAAGGCGTGGATTTATTAAAGAATAATTTTTCAAGGTCCCAAACAAGGCGTGGATTTATTAAAGAATAATTTTTCAAGGTCCCAAACAAGGCGTGGATTTATTAAAGAATAATTTTTCAAGGTCCAAATAAGGCGTGGATTTATTAAAGAAGACTTTTTTCAAGGCCTATCCAAGGCGTGGATTTATTAAAGAAGACTTCTTTCAAGGCCTATAGATGGCGTGGATTTATTAAAGAAGACTTTTTTCAAGGCCTATAGATGGCGTGGATTTATTAAAGAAGACTTTTTTCAAGGCCTATCAAAGGCGTGGATTTATTAAAGAATAATTTTTCAAGGCCTATCAAAGGCGTGGATTTATTAAAGAATAATTTTTCAAGGCCTATCAAAGGCGTGGATTTATTAAAGAATATTTTTTTCAAGGCCTATCCAAGGCGTGGATTTATTAAAGAATAATTTTTCAAGGCCTATCCAAGGCGTGGATTTATTAAAGAATAATTTTTCAAGGCCTATCCAAGGCGTGGATTTATTAAAGAAGACTTTTTTCAAGGCCTATCCAAGGCGTGGATTTATTAAAGAAGACTTTTTTCAAGGCCTATCCAAGGCGTGGATTTATTAAAGAAGACTTCTTTCAAGGCCTATAGATGGCGTGGATTTATTAAAGAAGACTTTTTTCAAGGCCTATCAAAGGCGTGGATTTATTAAAGAATATTTTTTCAAGGCCTATCAAAGGCGTGGATTTATTAAAGAATAATTTTTCAAGGCCTATCAAAGGCGTGGATTTATTAAAAAAGACTTTTTTCAAGGCCTATCCAAGGCGTGGATTTATTAAAAAAGACTTTTTTCAAGGCCTATCCAAGGCGTGGATTTATTAAAAAAGACTTTTTTCAAGGCCTATCCAAGGCGTGGATTTATTAAAAAAGACTTTTTTCAAGGCCTATCCAAGGCGTGGATTTATTAAAAAAGACTTTTTTCAAGGCCTATCCAAGGCGTGGATTTATTAAAAAAGACTTTTTTCAAGGCCTATCCAAGGCGTGGATTTATTAAAGAATATTTTTTTAAATGTTTTATTTTTATGACCTATAACCACTGTGCTCATAAATAATTAATTAGTGCAACATGGAAATAAATTATAAAGTTTATTTCTATGAAAACAAAACTGACAGCGCAATAGAATGAAATTCAATACCTGTTGCAAATATTTAATTAAAAAAAAATGTTAGGCATTATTATATTTTCGGAATATCAGCAAAAATTTCGAGAATAACACATTGGTAGAGTAACATAGAGCAAAATGTTGTGGCAGCCTTAACAACTTTTGAATACATTTATATACGATTTATATCCAAACCATATAATATATTAACATATTTTGTCATAAAAGTCTATTATCGTATTCAAAAAAATAATAATAAATAGATACAAATCTGCAAACCGTGTGCTTTTCATCAATCAATTGACAAATTAAACTGTTATACTGTGTATTCGTTTCTTGCCTATACATATACAAATTCATTGCATACTTTCAGGCGCAATAATATATTTAAGCTGCTTAAAAAGCAACATGCGTACAAAACATTTGTTAAAAAATTAATTATTTCATTAATATGTATTATAATTCAGCTCGAAACTTTATAAAGATATATTGGCAAATAGAAATGGACTTGGGAGGGCCCTAAGGAAGTTCAAAGTAGTAGGGGCAGTTATGAAAATATATCATTATTTATGTATTTAACAGGCATCAATAGGATATTGATGTCTATTGTTTATTCGTAAGGACATTAAAAGGCATGCCTTTTCAATCATCACAGAATTGTACATAGGAAATTTTTTCTGGGGACGGAATCATAATGATTATCAGTCGATATTAATGTGTAAATAATTGCTCATTGGATATAAATTTTCTGTCCTTGAAACGGTTGAAGCTAAACTTTTGAAATACATCATCGAGGCCTACATTGGTCATTAGACCAGTTTCCTAAAGTTACCACCATGTATACATTATCTGAAATTTAGATTTATATATCATGGACAAAATATATATTCCAAAATATCATATGTATACTGACAGGTACTTGAAATAAAAATGTTACTACCAAAAAGTGGACATATGCGGACATTTCTACAAACGGATTTGTGTAAACCATAATGTACACCTTAATACAAATTTCAGTAATTGTTAATGGAGATTTTTCCTAAAAACACCAAAAACTGAACCGATATTGGCGACGCATGGTAGTGTGGAACATCCCCAAAATACTGCAATTTAGAGGATATAGTTATATGAGCCATCCGCCAACGTACCGAGGTTTTATTTCGGGGGAATGGGTGGAAGCTGCTGGTTCAATATGAAAATTGTCAATGCAGAAAAAAAATTGAGTATGAAAAGCGCAACCAATATTGATTACATCGTGTAGGAATTACCGAATATTTGTAGTAATCATTATATGAGGTGCTATGCCTAATTGAGGACTGATATAGCTCAATTTCAAAACTAACATTTTTCGCATCACAATAACTAAAGTTATATATTAACCAGTGAGCGGAGCAGTATAGTCGGACGGGGCCGACCATACGATACCCTACACAACTACAACGGAACTCAATTTTTCTGCGGATGTTTATTCCGAGCCTGGGCAATATTTCGTGATATTTGCACCCGCTTGCCCGATTAGAGGTAAACAGCACCTCTTCCTCACACTGACATATTTTCCGAATATTACGAGTATTCAGTACAGCTATTGTCCAAATTCCCTTCACCGTGGGTTGTCTTGTGATGTTCGGCTTTCATTTGAGGTCTATAGATCGACTCCATAATAACACAAAAAATTAAGTTTTCGGTCCACTTCATTTCAAAATTATTATCTGATCATCACTGAAAATTATAGGCGTTGTCTTTGACCATACCTGGAACCTCATGGAACATTTCAAAGCGATCAGCGCTATAGTTCCGCTCTCTAGATAATGGGTTACTAAATTATATACGAATACGGAGATACCTGTAAATATTTAGGTGTAACTCCCACATCCGAGCACATACAACAATATAATTGGTCTTAATTTAAAGGTCAACCACTCCTCTTGGATAATATAATATCAACTTCTCGGGTCTATGTTCTTCAGTGGTAAATATATATGCTGTAGAATACACATTTCGTCATTTTTCACACAAAAGTCAGGGTCCATTTGACCCGCTAAATATTGACCGATCTTTATCAAAACAGGCATGCTTATTCTTTGGCTCAATCCCCTTCTCCATGCAAAATTTCACGAAGTTCGGGCCATTACTACGGCCTCTGGAGTGACCAGAAAACCCGAAAAAAATTTAGTATTTGGTCCATTTCATCCCCTAAATATTAACCGATTTTTCTCATAAACAATAGGGGTCTTCATTGGGCCGAACCCATCCTACATGCAAAATTTCGTGAAGATTGGTCCATAACTGTGGCCTGTATCGTGTTCACAAATTATAATGGACAGACGGACGGACACACATGTCTAGATCGACTCAGCTAGTCGAGATATGATTATCGGTATACTTAAAGGTGGGTCTAGGGCCAATATTTCGCGGCGTTACAAACTTTTGGGGCTGCACAAAGCTATAATACCCTGAGAACATAGTTGTGTAGAGTATAAAAATACCGAACATCGATAGGTATCATTATATGGGGGGCTATACCTAACTGCGGGCCGTTATAGTTCATTCTCAAATCTTACGTTCTAGGTTTTTACCTCGATATTATACCCTTCACCACTTTGGGTATATTCTACATATGTATCCTAAAAGGCGTCGCCTCTTTGAAGGAACTTTGACATGAAATTGAACGAACTTAAGGTTTTATCCTAGTTCATACGATAGCTATACACTCGCAGAGAAACGTGTAAAAATTTGAAATCGATTGGGTTATTAGTTTTTGAGTTATCGTGCCCATTATTCGCAAAAAATGTTTAGAGAAAAACGCGTTTAAAGTTTGAGAAGTCCTTCAGCCGTCACTTGATGCTGACACAATAAATCGGCTGTATCTTCAAGAGTTTTTTGTTTTCATATACGACTACAAAAACCAAATTACAAATAATTTAGTTGAAAAACGCACCCAAGACCCCCAAAATTCCGCAAATTGGAGGGAAACCTTTATAAGTTGGTGCCTCCAAAAAATGGACCTATATTTTTTATTTTTAGTGAACAGATTTGCTACCCAATAAGAACTAAATTGCAGTCAATTCGGCGCAAAATGTGGTCAAAACTCCTAAAAATACCGAAAATTTGGATTTCCGCAGTATGGGAGCTTCCAGAAAAAATGGACCTATATTTATGATTTATAGTGGAGAGATTTGGTACCCAATATGAACTCAAAGTATTAAATTACAGCCAATTCGGTCGATAAATGCGGTCTAAACCCCCAAGAACTGAAAAGGGGGGGTTACCGTTATATGGGGACTACCAGAAAAAGTGGACCAATATTTATAATTTGTAGTGGAGTAATTCAGCGAGTTCGGTTGTAAAACGCGCTCAAGAACCTCACAATACCGAAAATTGGGGGGTACCCTTATATGGGAGCTATGTCTAAACGTGAACCGATATAGCCCATCTTCGAACTTGACCTGACTGCAGACAAAAAATGTATCTATGCAAAATTTTGGCAATCTATCTCAATTCGTCTAAAGGCTAGAGTGATTATAACTGACGGAAAGAAGGAGATGCTTAGATCGCTGATCAAGAATATATATACTTTAAAGGATCGGAAATGATGTTTCGACGAGTTACAAGCGAACAAACATAATTAACATATAATATAAAATAAAATAAAATATTAAATTTAAATTCATTTCATTTATTTTATTTAGGGAAAACATTTTTGTTTCCCACCCTTTAGGTTGTGTGTAAAAAAACATCAGAACATTTCTCCAAAATATGGACATTGTCCACTAATCCGCACTCCACAAAATTTCACAAAAAATAAGAAAATATCAGATTAACCCATGGGGATTTCGTACGACTATCAAAATGCTTTCAATTTTAAATTAATCGTATGAAAACTTAAATTAGGTGCACCATTTATATAAAAATCGAACGAAACTATATATGGGTGATATATCTGAATTTTAACCGATTTTAACAAAACTTCGCATACATCAATCTGAACTTAGTTCAGTACGCTGTGCAAAATTTTGTCTAACTCGGACAAACTAAACTTGGTGCACCATTTATAAAAAAATCGAACGAAACTATATATGGGAGCTATATTTAAACTTGAACCAATTTCAACAAAACTTTGCTTACTTTAGTCTGGACATAATGCAGATCGCAAAATTTTGTAGCAATCGGACAAATATTGGGAATTTTGTGCAACACTTTCATGAACTAGGACGAAAATGTATATGATATTCTTACTTACTTACTTAGCTGGCTTGTGACAGAACTGTCGTTCCATAAGCCCAGTTTAGAAAAGATTTGCAGGCGCGTCGGTCTTTTGCGCAGTTTTTCCAATTTGAAAGACCATTTTCGGCGATGTTGTCTTCGCCTTGATCTTTCCAACGTATCCTTGGCCTTCCCCTTCTGCGTGAACCATCAGCTGGTTCGCTTTTATATGCCTTCTGCGCTGGGCCATCTTCATCCATTCTCGCAACATGACCTAGCCAACGTAGTCGCTGCAGCTCAATACGTCTAACAATGCCGAAGTCCGAGAATAGCTGGTACAGCTCATGGTTCATTTGACGGCGATATTCACCGTCAACGCAGATCATTCGGAGAAATTTTCTCTCAAACACTCCAAGAGCTGCCTCATCTGCTTGCGTAATTACCCATGCTTCAGATCCGTATAACAGCACGGGTAGTATCAGCGTCAGCACGGTAGTATCAGAGTGTGAGTTTGATCTGGCGGGAGGTGGCCTTGCTTTTGAGATCTTTGCTCAGACCATAGTAGCATCGGTTGGCAATCACTATCCTTCTCCGAATTTCAAAACTGATGTCATTCGTTTTATTTATGGCGGTACCAAGATATATAAAATCGTTGACTACCTCGAATCTGTAGATCTCAAGTTCAACAGTTGGTCCGAGTCTACTGAACGTCTTGCGCGTTGATACCATCAGCGTGATCTTCTCACCGTGTACTACCAGACCCACTTCGGCAGACTCCTTCTCAAGTTGTTCAAAGGTGGCTGTTACCGCTCTCAGTGTTCGACCCATTATGTCGATGTCATCGGCGTAGGCGAGTAACATGTGTTGTTTGATGTACAGAGTGTCATTTCTGTTCACTTTTGCCTCTCGTATGACCTTTTCCAGCAGGATGTTAAAAAGGTCACACGACAAACGACCACTTGTCTGAATTCTCGTTCGGTATTAAAGGGCTCCGAGAGGTCCTTTCCGAGTTTAACTGCTGATCTTGTGCCTGTTAAAGTTATCCTGCATATCCATTCTCTAAATATTAACCGATCATTACCAAAGGCTACATTTGTAATTTTTGGCGAACCGAACCTAAATGCAAAATTTCGCAACAGCAGGGTATAATAAATTAAAACATATTTTAAAATCGCAAAGCACCCACCGACAAAACCTATTGTTCCCCAAAAAACAACACATTTCCTCTCCACAACCCTCGTCATAATTTATGATCCAGATTCTGTCGAAAGATCGATCGCAACATGAAATTTCTTGTAAATTCCATAAAGCTACAAGACTTTATTATTTAAATTAATTAAGTACATTCTAGAAACATTTTTTTCCTTCTATATAATATATTTAATTTTAAAAACACGAATATTTCACAGGTTCTACCGAGATTTGAACTCGGATCGCTGGATTCAAAGTCCAGAGTGCTAACCATTACACCATAGAACCTTATAACCGTAACGGAAAAATAAATTTTATTCAATTAAAAAAATGGCTCAACTAATTATGCAAAAATTAATATATAATTAATAAAATCTGCAAAACCACTTTTTGCACCATTAACAACTTAATTAACTCCGAACATAAACCACATTCATATTATAATTTATTCTTATTCATATTTCTTCAACTTTTATGGTCCAGTTACAAATATAGTTTTATTTTGTAATCATAAGCGACCATATTGGTTAACAAAATTTTTGTTTGCGACAGGTTCTACCGAGATTTGAACTCGGATCGCTGGATTCAAAGTCCAGAGTGCTAACCATTACACCATAGAACCGTATATTCGAAGTGGTTGATAGATTTCAATCTAATATGAGTTCTTATATATAATTCAATATAAAAAATATTGAATTTCGAAATCATTTGTTTTATTTGAAAATTAAAATAAAAATAAATTTAAATCAAATTAAAATATAACCATAATAACTAGTTGCTGTATCACTTTTGAATACATCCATTTTGTAATATGTATTTCCATACTACCTGAATGGGTTAATAGTAAAATAGACTAACGCCAGTGAATAGGCATGCGGCCAAACAGGTTTTAAAGAAAACGCAGCATTCATATCTCAATTTCTTGTAAAAGGTTTTTAAATTACTGTTAAATAAAATAATTAGGTGTTAGCATGTACAAAATAAATAAAAATTAATTAAAAAAACATTTTCCAAAATTTTATTTTCAGGTTCTACCGAGATTTGAACTCGGATCGCTGGATTCAAAGTCCAGAGTGCTAACCATTACACCATAGAACCGTACGTTGAGGGGGTAAAATTTGTAGCGAATTTCAAGTGAGATAACAATATCACAAATATGATTTTCGAATACAGTTATGATTGAGGAAGACCCATTTTCAATTTTCTTTTATACCCTCCATAGTATGAAAGGTACATAAATGCACTTGTAACCATTAGTTTTCGAAAGTGGTCAAAAGAAACCTTCCTTTTGGAAAATTGTTTTGGAATCCTTCAAATTTCTCATTTCTGGGAAATCTGCGATCAAATTTTCAATATCGATGGAATATTTCGTATAGAATTGCTAGAGTTATCTGAGATGTACCTGCTTAGCAAGTTGCAGGTTATCTTCATGTGAAAGATCAAATTACAGCTTGCTCTACAAATTAGTTTACACTCTGGAATCTAAATCCAACAATTCGATTTCAAAACTCGAATCAATATCTATGGAATATTTCGTATAGAATTACAAGAGTTATCTGAGATGTTGCTGCTTAGCAAGTTGTAGGCTTCATCTAAAAATTAGTTTACACTCTGGAATCTAAATCCAACAATTCGAGTTCAATTTTCGGTAGAACATTTCGTATAGAATTACTAGAGTTCCTACGATGTCTCTATTGCCAGCAATTTACTTGGGTCGATAAGTTTCTCAAAGTGGTCGAAAACCCCTTCCTACTATAAACGCCTCCGAAAAATCCATTTTCAATTTTTTTATACCCTCCATAGTATGAAAGGTATATAAATGCACTTGTAACCATTAGTTTTCGAAAGTGGTCAAAAGAAACCTTCCTTTTGGAAAATTGTTGCGGAATCCTCCAAATTTGTCGTTTCTTGGAAATCTGAAATCATAGTTTTAATATCGTTGGAATATTTCGTATAGAATTACTAGAGTTATCTGAGATGTACCTGCTTAGCAAATTGAAGGTTAGCTTCATGTGAAAGATCAAATTGCAGCTTCTTCTAAAAGTTCTTGTGTATTCTGGAATCTGAAATTTCTGTAGAACATTTCGTATAGAATTACTAGAGCTCCTACGATGTCTCTATTTCCAGCGAGTTTATCGTGCTTGGGTCGAATAGTTTCTGAAAGTGGTTGAAAAAAATCTCCATACTAGAAAAATATTAATGAAATTCCTCAAAATTATCTCGTCTTGTTTGTATACTTAGAACTTTAAACTCTAAATCCACCAATCAAAGTGTAAATATCGATGGTACATTTCGCATAGAATTACTAGAGTTATCTAGGACGTCCAATTTTTTGATCACATTGAATAACTGTAACATTTTATATGCTTTGCTTTGGAGTCGGAACTTTGAATACGGAATCGAAGTTTAAATTTCGTATAGAATTACTAAAGTTTTTTGAATAAAATTAGACACTTATTAAATATTTTAAAAATTCAAATTTCTTTTGGATTTATATCCATGGTCGCATTTTCGCATAGAATTACTAGTGTTATCTAGGACGTTCATCTTTATGATTAATTTGAATAAATAGATAATTTTATATGATTAGTATTCCTTGAATTCTGAACTTTGACTCCAATGTCGAAGTTCAAATTTTGAATGAAAATTTTCGTATAGAATTACTGAAAGGTAGAATGTAATAAGGCTTTGGATACTTACTTAGCTGGGCTTGTGGTAAAACGGTTGTTCCATAAGCCGAGCTTTAAAAACGATTTCCAAGTGCGTCGGTCTTGTGTGCATCTCATCCAATTTGAAAGATTATGGCCTTACCCGTGAGCCATCATCAGGCTCGCTTTTTATGAATTTGAGCATCTTCATCCATTCTCACAACATGGCCTAGGCAATATAGTCGCTGAAGCTCGATACGTCTGGCTATGTTGATGTCCGAGAATAGGTGGTAAAGGCTATGGTTCATTCGACGGCGGTATTCACCATCGGCGCAGATCGGCCCACAGATCTTCCGGAGAATTTTTTTTCTAAAACGCTCCAAGAGCTGCCTCATCTGCTTGCGCAAGTACCCGAGCTTCAGATACATACAACAGCACGGCTAATATCAGCGTCTTGTAGAGTGTGAGCTTGGTTTGCCGAGAGTTGGCCTTGCTATTGAGTTGCTTATACAGACAATAGTAGTATCTGTTGGCCTACACTATTCTCCTCCGGATTTCAAAGCTGATGTTATTAGTTTTGTTTATGGCGGTACCGAGGTATATAAAATCGTCCATTGCCTAGAAGTTGTAGTTCTCAAGTTCCACAGTCTGTCCGAATCTACTGAACGTCTTGCGCGTTGATACCATCAGCTTGGTCTTTTTGCCATTTACTGACAGTCCCAGTTTGGCAGACTCCTTCTCAATTCATTCAAAGGTGGCTGCTACCGCTCGCAATCTTCGACCCATTAATCGATGACATTGGCATAGGCGAGGAACATGTGTCGTTTGGTACACAGTGTGCCATTTTCCATCAGGATGTTAAAACGATTACACGACAAACGTCACTTTGTCTGAATCCTCGATCGGTATTGAAGGGCTTCGATAGGTCCTTTCCGACTTTATCTGCTGACCTTATGCCAGTTTATGTTATCCTGCATAGTCGTATTAATTTTAAAGGAATGCCAAACGCAGACATGGCTTTAAACACCTCTGAATAGGGCTATCGAATGCGGCTATATAGTCGAAGAATCGGTGGAATATGCTGATATGTTTCTCATGGGTCTTTTCCAGTATCTGTCGCAGAGTGAAAATCTGGTCTAAGGTGGATTTGCCAAGCCGCATTAAACCAATAATGGCATTGACCATTGGCTTCAGTCGTTCAAACAGCACGCTGGATAGCATTTTATATGCGATGGGAAGGAGACTTATTCCTTTATAGGTAGCATATATCGTCTTTTCTCCTTTTTTGTGCACGGAAGGTTCCAATCATTGGGCATGCATTCCTCTAGCCGAATTGTACTAATCCCTGATGCATGCTCCTGAATAGTTCGGCTGGTAAACCATCGGTACCTGCTGTTTTATTCTTCAGCCGATTGATTGCTTTTCTGACCTCATTTTGGCTAGGTGCTATACACTCTATACCGTCATCTGTTATTGGTTCTTGGGTATCTTCTTCACCGCCATAATTTGATATCAAAAGATTTTCAAGATCCTCCTTCCAGATCCTTAACACGCTGTCTCTATCTGTCACCAGGTTTCCTTCTTCATCTCTACAGGAAGGTGTGCCCGCACCAAAATGCCTTCTGTTTGGTATTTTAATCGTTGGTAAAATTTTCGGACTTGGTGTTTTACTCGTTTGTAAAATTTCCAGACTTCATTCCGACTTCTTAACATCTCGATTTGCTCACGCCCATGTTTTTCTTCTTTTTTTCTGAAAATGTATTTCTCTTCCTTTCTCCGATAATTCTCCATCGTATTACGTGTTGGTACTGTCTGCAGGATTGCCCTATACGCTGCGTTCTTTAACATTCTTTGGTACCCAAGTGTTGCTTGTGCTTCTATACTATTATCGGGACAAGAAGTGCTTTCGTCAAGCAAGTGGGTAAGTCGAGCGAAGTAGGCTTCGGCTATCTGTTGCGTTTGAAGCTTTTCGATGTCGAGTTTCCGTGGTACATTAAATCGCACCTTTGCTGCTACATTGCGAACCTTGCCTGCCACAAGGTAATGGTCCGAATCGATATTCGCTACTTTCGTTTATCAGAATATATGTAGGGCTTTGGATATGTATGGCTTTTTGGACTTGAAATTCAACGATTCCATTTCTTTTAAATAGCACACCTTTCAAATTTATATTTTTCGAAGTTAATATCTTGGTGTAGAATTACTAGATTTTCGAGGATGGCTCTTAATGAACATTAGCTCATATTTTATTTTAAAAATCCCGCTTCTGGAATTTTGTGGGTATATGAAACTTTTGGGTACCTTCATAACTTCAGTATAAGTAGGATCGAAGAGGTCCCTCTGAATTTTATTTTTTTTTTAATTTAACTTAAAATATGCATCCAGCTATTTGAAATCTTACTTCGTGAATTTCTAGAAGATCTCTTCTTTGATAGCACTTCATATTTTATTTTAAAAAATCCGATCTATCGATTATTTTGATTAAATTTAATCCTCTGAATACCTTAAAATATAATGTTTACAATTAACATTTCTCCTACGCGAGACCAATAGTTCGCAACTTTCACCGTATTTTAAAATTTTGCAAACTGTAAGGGCAAATATACGACGTTCAGGACCTAATGGGGCAAAATTCCCTATTTAATTTAAAATGTAGTTTCCATAGAAATCCTTCCAACTCTTCACAATACCTAGAGAAAGAATGGTCCATCAAATCGCCTGACTCCAGAAATATCTTATGTCCATTCGATTTTTATCTACCAAACTCCGGAGGATACCATCAGCTCCATGCACTTCCACCCTCCCCACCTCAAAAAGTTCGCAACTTTCACTGTATTTTAAGGTTCTACCGAGATTTGAACTCGGATCGCTGGATTCAAAGTCCAGAGTGCTAACCATTACACCATAGAACCGGTTATTTTTAAACTAAATTTTTTCGAAAATCCAAATCCTACATACCACCTCATCATTATTAAAATTCATATTTACACATTGCAACAAAGTATCGTGCTCGGAAAAAGAGATATTCAGCAGCTAATGTTTATGTTGGAAGTGTTGAAATATGTATTTATAAAATTAGCTTCCCCACCCAGCGACGACTAGCAATTATATGGTGATTGCAGCTGTTCACATCTTTCAAAATTTCAATACAAATGTGTATTTTATATAGTTTTCTGGTGGAGAACTATTTTTAGGTTTCGGTATTTCACAGCATTTGAAAAAATATGTGTGAAATATGTTCATGTGAGATGAGGGTAATTAAATGTGTGAACTTGTGGCGCCCAAATATAGTGGGCGAGGACAATGTTTAACATGACCTAGCTGCATGTAGAGATTAATTGGTGTACTTAAGGAACTCAATGTCAAGGTAGGTTGTCCTTGAAATGGCTGTGGATTGAAATATTAATTTTCGAAGAGCATCATCTTCCGAATATGAAAGACATTTCCACCTCAGTCTCACATTTGTCCCATTCTATTGATCGATTTACCCACAATGAGTGACAGTTTAGTATGGTTTACTGATTTACGGCATCATCGGTCTAAAATGAGCATGATCCAGACATTGAATATTTCATTAAAGACATTGAAGCTCATTGGTTTACCTCATGATTTCTGGGAATTCTATCCAAACGATTGTCAACATCTACCCATTAGAAAACAGTCATCGATGCAAATGTCTTACCCCATTAATATTTCGCTTCCATTTAATATTTCGCCATGGGAAAAAGTTATTTCGAAATGCCGAAATGCCATAGAATGATCTTCAACCAAATAACCTGACCTCTGAAATATGTATCTTCTATCAGATTACCTATCTCGTATTAAAACTTCGCAACGTTCACTGTATTTTATGGATCTGCCCAGAGAAGAAGTCTAAGCAAATCTAATTATATGAATTCAATGCCCTTAGAGAAATCCTTAAACGAAGTCTACTTTCATTACAGTTTTATCCAGCTGCCATTATACTACACCATATTCCCATTACTGACATGATATCCAGGGACGTACGCAGAGGGGGGTCCGCTCCCCGAAATTAAATACTGTATACGTTGCTGATTTCCCTATACCTATTCCCGGAAAAAATTCTTTCTGTATATTATTCCCATTCTTTTTTTTAAGGTTTAAGGCCAAGTCCATTACCAAATGCAATGTTCTCCATAGATTTGTTATGTCGAATATTTTCTTCGAGCTGTTTCTTTGCATTCTTAGCTGAGTTAACTGAATTCTTAGCTGAGTAAACTGGACTAAATTTTAAATTTTCTTTATCTTTTTCCATCTACCTATAAACGAACTAGAAATTCCACTGCGTTTTGCTAATCTCCCTCAATATAAAATTCAAAAACTTTGTTGCAAATACCAACCCCACAGAAATTCTTCCACTTGATTTCAACCCCTCTAAGCTTTTTCGAAATATCTCCTTAACATATATTTATCTCCTACCAAATACCCTGAACTCAGAAATATGCCTTCTTTTGTCAGATTTATATGTGCTTGACAAAAACGGCGCCCAACTACAATCACAGTCACCTACCTTATATAAAAAATTCGTAACTTTCACTGTATTTTATGAATTTACCCAGAATAGACGTCTGATCCCAAATAACTACAAAAATTCTCTAACTCAGGTGTCCTTTGACAAATCCTTGTATGAAGCCTCCTCTATCTACGCATCCGGAATCCCATAGCGAACTTCAGAAAGGTTCTATGGTGTAATGGTTAGCACTCTGGACTCTGAATCCAGCGATCCGAGTTCAAATCTCGGTAGAACCTTGAAACAGGAAATTTCAGTAAATAATTTATTTTGACACCGAATTGAAAATAAATTCAAAACAAAGCACAAAATTTGATCATCATAAATTTTTCTTATTAAGATGTTATTTACAATAGGTTCCAGAAGCAATCGGCTCAGACATAGGATTTCCTGAAAGGGGGTTTGTAAATATTCACTGTGAAACGTACACACATTGAAGGTAAATACGTGGATTATTTTTTACATGGTCAGATTCTCATAGGGTCAGAAGGTTTCCTGACACCAAGGCGTAGATCTAAAATACTTTTTTGTTGACACTATAAAATACCTTTTTCCTGAGACCTTACAAAGCGTAGAATTTAAAAATAATGTTTTCTTGAGACATTACAAGGCGGAGATTTTCTAAATATATTTTTTTTTCCTCGGACCATACAAGGCATAGTTTTTTAAAAAAAAATTTTCCTGAGACCATACAAGTCGTGAATTTAAAAATTAATTTTTTTCTTAGACCTTACAATGCGCAGATTTTTAATATATATTTTTCCTGAGAATTAACAAGACGTAGATTTTTAAAACAATTTTTTCCTGAGACCTTTTAAGGGGTAGACTTTTAAAATAAATTTTCTAATACCTTAGCACTAAGCATTAAAAGGTGCAAAGGTATTAGAAAAAAATATTTTAAAAGTCTACCTACAAAATAGAAGGGGAGATTAAAAGATGTCCGAGATATATGGATGTTCGAGATAACTCTAGTAATTCTATACGAAATGTTGAATTTTTAAAATTGTGTGCCAAATGCTCCAATTACATTCTAGAAACTTTAGTAATTCTATACGAAATTTTTCGGCGAAACTTCGATACTGTATTCTATGTTCAAAATTCAAACGAAACCAAACTCCAACAAAAAGTTGGACGTCCTAGATAACTCTAGTAATTCTATACGAAAGGTTCCACCGAGATTTGAACTCGGATCGCTGGATTCAGAGTCCAGAGTGCTAACCATTACACCATGGAACCAGTTAGTGACCTTGTGTTGCTGCTGCGGCCGTTAACTGTGTTCCTAACATGTTTAAGCCATGTAAGCAAAGCAACACCAACAAAAAGTCGTTTGAACCTGGTTTTTGTGTGTGCGTTTGGTTTTTAGGTCATACCTATCTACCTACCAGGTAGGTTGATGTTGTTAAGAGGGTGAGTTAGTTGACGACTAACTTCAAAGGTGGTAGGTAGATACAAACACACACACCGTAGTTAGTAGATACAACAACAAAAATAAAAACGGGTTGAGTAGATAATAAACTGAATGGGGCCCTCAGCATTTCCACCCTGAAAAGTACGCAGCTTCTGGTTTCACTAGTAATTGAAAAAGAAATCCTTGCAGGTTCTACCGAGATTTGAACTCGGATCGCTGGATTCAGAGTCCAGAGTGCTAACCATTACACCATAGAACCGGTTGATTTCGTAGCAAAATAATAGTTAACAAAAATGTGCGGATCAAAGACCTTCAAAACGAAAATCTAAAAATAAATTTCTAATTTTTTGCGAATTCAATAGTTTTGGTCATTAATATTTTAATAGTTTCCGGTAGTAAATATTTAATTACCATTTTTTGGAAACTGCCTTCAATTGGTTTTCAAAGTCCGAATTAAGAAAAATATTGTATACAGGTTCTACCGAGATTTGAACTCGGATCGCTGGATTCAAAGTCCAGAGTGCTAACCATTACACCATAGAACCAGATAACAGCTATGATCGAATAATGGGAAAAAATCTATGTGGCCTTTTAAAACTCTGGAATCGGAGTTAAAGGCTTTATATATAGTCCAAATCTCTTATAAGGTCAGAAAAAATTTAGAAATCCACGCCTTGTATGGTCGCAGGAAAAAATTATTTTAGAAATCTACGCCTTGTAAGGTCTCAGGAAAAAAATATTTTAGAAATCTACGCCTTGTAAGGTCTCAGGAAAAAATTATTTTAGAAATCTACGCCTTGTAAGGTCTCAGGAAAAAATTATTTTAGAAATCTACGCCCTGTAAAGACATATGAAAAAATATTTTAAAAATCTACACCTTGTAAGGTCTCAGGAAAAAATTATTTTAAAAATCTACGCCTTGTAAGGTCACAGAAAAAAAATTATTTTAGAAATCTACGCCTTGTAAGGTCTCAGAAAAAAATTATTTTAGAAATCTACGCCTTGTAAGGTATCGGGAAAAATTGTTTTAAAAATCTACCCTTGAATGGTTTCAGGAAAACTATATTTTAGTAATCTATGCCTTGTATGGTCTCAGGAAAAAAATATTTTAGTAATCTATGCCTTGTATGGTCTCAGGAAAAAAAAAATATTTTAGAAATCTACGCCTTGTAAGGTCTCAGGAAAAAATTATTTTAGAAATCTACGCTTTGTAAGGTCTCTGGAAAAAATTATTTTAGAAATCTACGTCTTGTAAGGTCTCAGGAAAAAATTATTTTAGAAATCTACGCCTTGTAAGGTCTCAGGAAAAAATTATTTTAAAAATCTACGCCTTGTAAGGTCTCCGGAAATAATTATTTTAGAAATCTACCTTGTAAGGTCAAAGGAAAAACATTTTTTTTTTTTGAGCTGAGGATTTAAAAAAATCATGGGTGATTTTTTTTCATTTAACCGGTTCTATGGTGTAATGGTTAGCACTCTGGACTTTGAATCCAGCGATCCGAGTTCAAATCTCGGTAGAACCTATAAACAAATTTATTATTTATTTCCTATTTTCATAGTATTCCCATTAGATATGCTATTTTCCGATGAAAATGGGATATATTGCTGATGTTCCTTCTTCTAAGTTAACGAATCTTCCTGAAAGGAAACACTCTAGAAACTCTAGTAATTCTATACGAAATTGTGCCACAGATATGGACATCGAATCGTTGGATTTCAAGTTCAAAAATCTACACAAATCCAAAAGGGAGGAGAAGTTTTAAACATGTGTGGGCTAATTACATTCTCAAAGCTTCAGTAATTCGATACGAAATTCCTACACACCTGTTCCAGAATTAATTTTTCATATCCCAACATATGGACGACCTTGTAAGCTGATACAAATCCTGATTGTAGGACGCTGTAAAGCTAATAAAAGTACTTCGTGGTTCGGAACGCACCTTTTCAAAGCTGGGAAAGGAACCTAATTTGTTTTTCCTCCACAAATTCGAACCCCACGCGTATATATGATATCGCTAATAATTCCCAAATAAATTTCGGTACGATTTCGAATATCGATTTTTTTAAGTATCAATCATAAAATCATCTTATAAAAAATAACCGTTATTGATTTGAAATTCGAAATCGCAACCGGTTCTATGGTGTAATGGTTAGCACTCTGGACTTTGAATCCAGCGATCCGAGTTCAAATCTCGGTAGAACCTGTGAATTGATTAATTTTTTAAGTGGGTAGGAGGATTGTAGCTGAATTGGAAATACCTGTAGAAAATAATCAAACCAAATAGTAGTAATATAAATTTGGAATCCATATTGAGGATCATTGTAGGTTTGTTGAAAATAACAATTACACGTACTGTTTCTAGGTTCTACCGAGATTTGAACTCGGATCGCTGGATTCAAAGTCCAGAGTGCTAACCATTACACCATAGAACCGTCGATTTCAAAAGATCGGCTGATATTTTAAAAATTATTTGGGATTTTTAAAGGCGTAGATTTTTAAAATAATTTTTTTCGTGAGACCTTACACGGCGTAGATTTTCAAAATAATTTTTTCGTGAGACCTTACAAAGCGTATATTTAAAAACTATAAAATATATTAACTGTTTTCCGGTTTCAAAAGAAAAAAATACTAACTGTATTCCTGTTTCAAGGTTCTACCGAGATTTGAACTCGGATCGCTGGATTCAAAGTCCAGAGTGCTAACCATTACACCATAGAACCGTGTTATGGTACGAAAATCTCTAAAATCACACAGACTACAGTGTAGAAAATTCTCATATACATTTTTCAAAATTTCGTTGATTGGTGTTATGGCGATGCAGGTTCGAATTCCTGATCACCCCATGTTAATTTTTCAGGTTTTTTGTGAAATCTGAACCAAACTCTTTGTTCAGAATGCCTTTCATGTTACTTTAACAATTATTTTCCCTTCAGAGGTCCTTGTAGGAAAGCTTTAGTTCAGTCCTTCCTTCCATTCATACCCAAGGACATTTATATATGTCCTTGTATTTATTTATTTCTGTCACTTTTCACAGGCAATTATTTTGATTACAGACCCCACTTCCACAAAAATATACCCACGAATAGGAGATATATCACACCCCCTCAAAACATTTATTCTACTTTTCTTTTATTTTTCCTTTATATCCTTAATTCATTAATGAATGCTTCCTGGTGCGGCAGGACACGTCTTCGGTAAACACAGAAATTCACTTGAAGTTTGTCCCCCCCAAGGCATTACCAACCAAATAATCTGTCACGTCTTAAAATATTGATTATTCAAATGCGTGCCTATAAAAATGTGATTCCTCCTGTGTGAAGGACTAAATAATGAGCTCAATTCCCGTTCTTCTAACGCAATTATGATATTACAGTAAATCAACAGCGACGACGTCATACATATAGCCATTGACATTTACAAATCGTTTTAGAGGAGGATGGATTTGGAGGTCTACTTTGAAGGTATGTATACTGAAATACTAATTCCAACACGCAATGAAACTTTTCTGACCTCTTCTAGGAAACCTCTAATACATAGGCTGTGTGTGGGTGGAACAATGAAATATTTGTGTGAGAAATTTATTGGAACGATTAAATATAAAGGGAGCAAAGCATATAAAAGGATCGGACTTCAACAACTTATCGAAAGAAATGGACGTCCTAGATACACTCTAGTAATTCTATACGAAATGCTACGCCGATATTTTAATTTCTAACATTGGAATACATTTTTAAACTACATTTTTTCCTGAAATCTTACAAGGCGTAGATATTTAAAATAATTTTTTCCTGAGACCATACAAGACCATACATACAAGTAGATTTTTAAAATAATTTGTTCCTGAGACCATACAAGGTGTAGACTTTTAAAATAATTTTTTTCTGAGACAAGGCGTAGATTTTTAAAATAATTTTTTCCTGAGACCATACAAGGCGTAGATTTGTAAAAGAATTTTTTCCAAGACTTAGACAAGGCGTAGATTTTTAAAAGAATTTTTCCAAGACTTAGACTAGGCGCAGATTTTTAAAATAATTTTTTCCAAGACTTAGACAAGGCGTAGATTTTTAAAAGAATTTTTTCCTGAGACCATACA
>NW_026880981.1:0-33720 GCF_032173495.1 Musca vetustissima | reverse complement strand
TGAAATTGGTGAACTATAAATGTGTGACTAACATCGAACGAAAATATATACCAGTATATAAAGTGTAAATCGTGTGTATATTTAAAATGTGAATCTTAGATAAATGTGTGACTTTTATATAAATGTAAATCATAAACATGCCGTTCATTGTTACAATGGGACAAAATTATGTAAATCGATTTAAAGCAAATATCAATCGTGCACCCGTTAAATAGATGGAACACGAAGTCGGTCCGAAACATATATGGGCTACATCTGTACTTCCACACGCAACCCATTGAACCGATTTTTACGAAACTTCACACACATCATTCTAGACTTAATTCAGTTTGCTTTCTTGAAAACCGTCGAAATAATATATATGGGTCTGTCGAAATAATATATTTGGGAGGTATATCTAATTCTGAAGCGATTTTCAAAAAATTTTACACACGTCATTCTAGACTGAACTCAGTACGCTATGCCAATTTTTCTGCAAATCGAAGGATGTATAGGGACTTTGGTACACCATTTACATTAAATCTGTCGAACATATATAGGGGAGGTATATCTAAATCTAAACCGATTTTCGCGAAACTTATCACACAACATTCTAGACTTAGTTCAGTACGGTATGCCAAAATTCGTACAAATCAAATAATTTTCAGAGACTTTCGTGCAACATTTACATAAAATCAGGTGAAACTATATATCGGAGCTATATCTAAATCTGAACAGATTTTCGCGAAACTTCATTCATCCACGTCATTCCAGACTTAATTCAGTACGCTGTATTAAATTTCGTGCAAATCTAATGATTTTCCGGGACTTAGTGCACCATTTACCTAAAATCGGGCGAAACTATATATTGGAGGTATATCTAAATCTGAACCGATTTTCGCGAAACTTAGCACATATTATTCCAGACTTAATTCTGTACGATATGCCAAATTTCATGCAAATCGAATGATTTTTTGGGACTTTGGTACACCATTTACCTAAAATCGGGCGAAACTATATATGGGAGCTATATCTAAATCTGAACCGATTTTCACGAAACTTAGCACACGTCATGCTAGACTTAATTTAGTACGCTTTGGAATTTGGTGCACCATTTACCTAAAATCGGCCGAAACAAATCTTCACGAAATTTTGCATTTAGGATGGGTTCTGGCCAAAGCAGGCCCCTATAGTTAGTATTTAAGGGATGAAATGGACCAAACACATTATTTTGGTCTGTTATTCTAATCGCTCTAGAGGTCACAATTATGACCCGAATACCAGGAAGGGTATATGACTAAAAAATAAACATGATTATTTTTATGAAGTCCAGCCAATATTTAGCGAGTCAGATGGACCAAGACTTTTGTGTGGAAAATTACAAAATTTATTTTCTATGGTAAAAATATTTACTCCTAAAGGAGAAGTTGATAGTATATTCAAGAGGAGTGGTCGACCTCTGAATTGATTCTAATTATATTGTTGTATGTACTAGGATGTGGGAGTTATACGTAAATATTTAAAGGTGTCTTTGTGTTATGATATTGTTTAATATTACTGTTACCCCATTAGAGGGCGGAAATGTCGCGCTGATCGCTTTGAAATTTCACATGAAGTTTCGGTTATGGTCAAGGACGACGCCTATATTTTTCGGTGTTGCTGAAATGATATTTAGGGGATGCAATGAACCGGAAACTTAATTTTCTTGTCGCCCTAGAGGTCATTATTATATGCAGAACGTTGCATATTTTACACGGTGAAGGGTATATGCCCACATACATAGAACGAAAAAGGCGTTAAAGTTTGAGAAGCTCTTCTACCACTTCATCAGTTATATCTTCAAGAACTGTTGAAATTTTTGCTTGATATTCTTGAAAAGATGTAGAATTTATTTAAATAAAATGTTTGTTCGACCTTTTGATGATTATATTAACAAAACAATATATTTGTTCGAGCTTGACGTTTGAACAAAAAGAGAGAAAGTGAAAGAGACAAAGTAATTAAACGCACAGTGGCTCAAACTAGAACTTTTCTAAAAAAGTAACAACGACATACTGATATTGAACGCGGATAAAGGAAATGTAACGGTGGCAATTACCAAAGAAGATTATAAGTCAAGAATGACCAATATAATATCGGACATGATGTCGGACCCAACAACAACTTTAATTAAAAATAACAATGAACTAGTGGAAGAGTTATACAAGAATAAAATAATTTGTGCAATAGACAGACGAAAAAAACCTAGACCTCATGCTCGAATAAATACATTGTTTTATTAAATAAATAAAAATAATTATTTTTATAACCGAGAATGGGGTTGATAGTCAATTAAGTGTACAAGGGTGGCGTATGTGTTACGGTACGAAATTCATACGTCACCATGCTCGACTTCTCCCCCCTCAAAATATAGCAAAACATCGATTCTTTTGAGGCAATTATTGATTACTTTTTAACTCATATTGGGTGGTATCTCAGACATAACTTGACGAATATTGTATTTTAAGTTCGCAAGAGTTGAAGGTTTATTGGTTTGTTGAAACCACATATTTCCCATGTCCTTTTTTCAAAGCAAGCAAAAATGTCGATTATCATATGGCCGAATTGACGGTGACCGTAGTTCCATCGACGTTTTCAAAGAAGTAAGGTCTAATAACACCTTCGCACCAAAGAACGCAACAAACTCAAACAAACTTCTGACCCAACTCAATAACTTGAACACCAAATACAACAATATTGTTTATTGCGCGATTATGAACGATCAAAACACTAAATGTGACTGTGGTCGAATCACCACTTTTGTAGATTGTAATAATTGTTATGCGCTATGAGATAGCAATCCATCGGAAAGTCCGTCAGAGATTCAGCTGAAACAAAAAAAAAAAAAAAATAATTTGAAAGATGTTTGATTCCTGTGTCGTTCTTTGGAAACCACAAAATGGATATCCCTGTATATTGGTCGGATTTGATGTATTTTTATACCCTTCACCACACTGTGGTACAGGTTATTATGTCTTTGTACATATGTTTGTAACAGGCAAAGGGAATCGAGATAGACCCATGGTTCCTTTTGAGAATATGCATAGAATCACTTTCTGAGTCGATTTATGCATGTCCGTCCGTCCGTCTGTCTGTCCATGTTAAATTGTAAACAAAGTACAGATTGCATTTATGGTCCGAATTGGATGAAATTTGGCATAGGTCGCTAATTCGGCCCAAGGATGAACCTTATTGAATTTGGGAAAAATTGGTTCAGATTTATATATATTTCCGTCCGATTTAATGTAAACGGCGCACCAAAGTCCCTATGTAGCTTTCGAATGACGTGTGCTAAGTTTCGTGGAAATTGGTTCCGATTTAGATACAGCTCCCATATATAGTGTCGCCCGATTTCAGGTAAATGGTCTACCAAAGTCCCAAAACCCATTCAATTTGCACAAAATTTGGCATAACGTACTAAATGAAACCTAGAATGATGTGTGCTAAGTTTAGTGAAAATCGGTTCAGATTTTTAGATATAGCTCTCATATATAGTTCCACCCGATTTTAGGTAAATGATGCACCAAAGTCCCTGAAAATCATTCGATTTACACGAAATGATGTGTGCAAATTTTCTTGAAAATCGGTTCAGATTTATATATAGCTCTCATATATATTTTCGTCCGATTTAATGTAAATGGTGCACCAAAGTCCCTAAATATATTTCGATTTTCACGAAATTTGGCACAGCGTACTGAATTAAGTCTAGAATGATGTGTACTGAGTTTCATGAAAATCGGTTCTGATTTATATATAGCTCCTTATATATTTTCGTCCGATTTAAGGTAAATGGTGCACCAAAGTCCCTAAATATCTTTCGATTTTCACGAAATTTGGCACAGCCTGAATTAAGCCTAGAATGATGTGTGCTAAGTTTCATTAAAATCGGTTCAGATTTAGTTATAGCTCCCATACATATATTTTCGTCCTATTTAAGGTAAATTGTGCACCAAAGTCCTTAGATATCTTTCGATTGGCACGAAATTTGGCACATCGTAATAAAGTAAGCCTCGAATGATGTGTACAAAGTTTTGTGAAAATAGGTTCAGATTTAAATATAGCTCCCATATATAGTTCCACCCGATTTTAGGTAAATGATGTCCCTGAAAATCATTCGATTTACACGAAATTTGGCACAGCGTACTGAATTGAGGCTAGAATGATGTGTGTTTTGAAAAAATCGGGTCAGATTTATATATAGCTGCCATATATATTTTCTACTCATTTAGTGTAACTGGTTCAATGAAAATCGACTCAGAATTAGATATAGGTCCCTTATATATGTTCGACCGATTTAGTGTAACTGGTTCACCAAAGTCCCCATATATCTTTCGATTTCTACGAAATTTGGCATGGCGTAATGAATTAGGTCTAGAATGACGCGTGTAAAATTTCTTGAAAATCGCTTCTGATTTAGATACAGCTTCCAGATATATGTTCGACCGATTTAGTGTAACTGGTTCACCAAAGTCCCTCTATATCATTCGATTTTCACGAAATTTTGCATAGCGTAATGAATTAGGTCTAGAATGACGCGTGTAAAATTTCTTGAAAATCGCTTCTGATTTAGATACAGCTTCCAGATATATGTTCGACCGATTTAGTGTAACTGGTTCACCAAAGTCCCTATATTTCATTCGCTTTCCACGGAATTTAGCATAGCGTAATGAATTAGGTCTAGGATGATGTGTGTTAAGTTCCGTGAAAATCGGTATAGATTTGGATAGAACGGTTCAGATATATTTGTTCAGATATATAGAACGGCATGTTTATGGATTGATCTAAGGCGATTCACATTCAGATAAAAGTTCACCCAATTTCATTTTAATGGTCCTTATGTTAGGATACCTCTTTTAAATATACCCACAGTGGTGAAGGGTATCACATAGTCGGCCCCGTCCGACTTTACTACTTTCCTTACTGGTGTTATCTGTTTCCTTACTTCAAATCTGTTGCAACTTCCCGGGAATTTTCTAAAAATGTTGAAGTTAAAAAGTTAAAGTTAAGGTAAAAGCCCGTGGAATTAAAACACGGGCGCTTCCGGTGGCTTTTCATCTTGTGAAATGTTGGCTCTTTATAATACGTAAATCGCAGTATGGAGGTGTACAATAAATGTGTAATGTTATCAGCGATTTCTTTTGTTTATTAGTATGTTCAACTAGTCCTTTTGAATCTTCTGAACACTTTTAATTCCCTAACTTAGTTGATCAATTACGAGTTTGCTCTTAGTTGACAGACAACATTGTACAAGATTCGGTAAACTCCTTCGTTTAAAAAAATAGTGTTTTTAAGCCTATTTCGAATAAAAAGAATTATTATACCCTACACCTATGTTGTCTGGGTATTATAGCTTTGTGCAGCCCCAACAGTTTGTAAAGCCGCGAAATATTGATCCTAGACCCACCTTTAAGAATACCGATCGTCATATCTCGACTAGCTGAGTCGATCTAGACATGTGTGTCCGTCCGTCTGTCCATTATAATTTGTAAACGCGATACAGGCCACAGTTATGGACAAATCTTCACGAAATTTTGCATGTAGGATGGGTTCTGCCCAATGAAGACCCCCATTTTTTTTGGTAAAGATCGGTTAATATTTGGGGGATGAAATGGACCAAAAACTAAATTTTTGTTTGATTTTCTGGTCGCTCTAGAGGTCGCAATTATGGCCCAAACACCGCGAATTTCTACATGGAGAAGGGGATTGGGCCAAAGAATAAGCATGCCTGTTTTGATAAAGATCGATCAATATTTAGCGGGTCAAATGGACCCTAACTTTTGTGTGGAAAATTACAAAATTTGTATTCTATAGCGTATATATTTACTCCTGAATGACATAGAGCCGAGAAGTTGATAATATATCCAAGAGGAGTGGTTGACCTTTAAATTGATAACAATTATATTGTCGTATGTACTCGGATGTGGGAGTTACATTTAAATATTTACAGGTGCTAACGTACTCAGATATTATTTAGTAACACATTACCACACTGGAGACGGAAATACAGCGCGGATCGTATTGAAATTTTCCATGAGGATCCAGGAATGGTCAAGGACAACGCCTATAATTTTCGGTTATGATCAGATAATAATATTGGGATGAGGTGGACCGAAAACTTATTTTTTTGTGTTTTTTCTAGTCCATATATAGTCCACAATTGAAAGTCGAACATCATAACACAACCCAACATGAAGGGAACCTGGACAAGTAATTAGAAGGGATTTACTGAATATTAGTAATATTTGTTGAGCTCTAGCCGGTCAAGAGGGTGCAAATATAGCGAAATATTTTTCATGCTCAGAATATATAATCACAGAAAGTTAGTATTTCGTGGAAGTTGTGTAGGGTATCATATGGTCGTCCCCGTCCGACTATACTGCTCCGCTCACTGGTATATATCTATATTTGACATAATGTCATTCAATTAACTTAATTTAAGACAAACTTCAAAGCACAAAATATTATTTTTAACTTTGTTAGAAAGTTGGCAGAATTTCTTTATAAATTCTTTGAATTTTTAAGTATTCAAAGTTAAACATTAAATATTTTATTTTTCCCCTCTGAATCTTTTTCCTTATTTGAATATCAGATACTTTCAATTTATTTCTCTAAGCTTCTTCAGTGCGGAAACCATGATGTTACGAAAAAATGAGTTCAACTCACCTATAGCACTTATATGAAACATTTAACATGAAAATAACTTATTTAAAAATGTCGTATGACAATATGTGCTATGTAAAGGTCTTTCTTGTTATCTATTATTAGGAAAATGTTACCATGATTGTCTCATATAATGCTATTTTCATAGCACGATAGGAAAGAGAGCAAAATGATAGTAAAGAAAAACAAAAAATAAACACACACACTAACAATTAATCACACGCAACACAGGTGGTTCCTAGAGGAATTGATCCTATAAAAGAAAGTAAAACAAAAAGGAAAAAGAACGTCTGACTTCCAGGAAATGACCGACCAGCAACTTTCTACGCGTAAGACTGGAACATGACTTCCGACAGTGTTGAAAAAATAAAATAACTATATAGAATAATAAAGTTGGTGGGCAAAAAAAAAAAAACTTTTTAAGTATTATTATATTCTAGCTAAATTAATTGATTTAACATTTCCCCAGTTGCTATTTACTTCGACGGAGGCTAGATGCGGTATAGAAAATGTTAATTGGTGGACGTTTAAAACGAAGTTAAAACTGCGAGAAGAATTTTCAATATTAATATCATTTTCAATATTAATAGTTAAACGGGTAATTTAAATATAAATGTACTCATTCATATATATTTGAAAAGCTCGCATGTTCTTATAATGACTGAAATCTGAATATTGAAGGAATGAATGAATAGCAACTGTTCACTTAGCGAAAATGTATTTTTCTTATAATAAATATAGTGAATATCTAGCTATGGTTCTCATGTGTAAGATACATTTCTATACCCTTCACCACACTGTGGTACAGGGTATTATGTCTACGTGCATATGTTTGAAACAGCCAAAAGGAATCGAGATAGACACATGGTTCCTTCTGAGAATATGCATAGAATCACGTTCTGAGTCGATTGATGCATGTCCGTCTGTCCGCCCGTCCATGTATTTTTGTGAGCAAAGTACAGGTCGCATTTATGATCCGAATTGGATGAAATTTGGCACAGCCAATTGTTTTGGCCCAAGGGCGAACCTTATTGAAATTAAAGAAAATCGGTTCAGATATAGATATAGCTCCCATATATAGCTTCGTCCGATTTTAGGTAAATGGTGCACCAAAGACCCTGAAAATCATCAGAATAGCACGAATTTTCGCATATCTTATCGGTTAAGATTTAGATATGGCTCCCATATATAGTTTCGCCCGATTTTAGGTAAATGGTGCACCAAAGTCCCTGAAAATCATAAGATTTGTACGAATTTTGGCACAGCGTAATGAGTTAAGTGAGCTCGCGTGGCGTGTATTGGTTCATGGTAAAAATTTGCTTGGACTGACGCCTCAAACGCGGTATGTCATTAAGAGATGTGACATCTCTGTCAAAAGTTATGGCGTTGCCAGATGGGTCCGTCGAATATGCGTAACCATGTAGCTCCCATATATAGTTTCGCCCGATTTTAGGTAAATGGTGCACCAAAGTCTTCGAAAAGGATTCAATTTGCACTAATTTTGGCACAGCGTACTGAGTTAAACGTAAAATGGCGTGTGCTAAGTTTCGTGAAAATCCTTTCGGATTTAGATACAGCTCCGATATATAGTTTCGCCCGATTTTAGGTAAATGGTTCACCAAAGTCCCTAAAAATCATGAGATTTGCAAGAATTTTGGCATAAGGTACTGAATTATGTCTAGAATGATGTGTACTAAGTTTCGTGGAAATCGGTTCGCCCGATTTTAGGTAAATGGTGCACCAAACTCATTCAATTTCAACGAATTTTTGCATAATTTTGTGTGTGCTAAGTTATTTGCGTCCGATTTTATGTAAATTGAGCACCAAAGTCCCTGAATATTGTCCAATTTTCACGAATTTTGGCACAGCATACGGTATAAAGCCTAGAAAGATGTATGCTAAGTTTCGTGGAAATCGGTTCAGATTAGATATAGCTCCCATATATAGTTTCGCCCGATTTTATGTAAATGGTGCCCCAATACCCTATATATTCTTCGATTTGCATAGCGTACTGAATTGAGTCTAGAATGATGTGTGCTAAGTTTCGTGAAGATCCCTTTTGATTTAGATATAGCTCCCATATATTTTCGTCCGATTTAAGGTAAATGGTGCACTAAACTCCTAATGTTTGTCCGATTAACGCGAAATTTTGCACAACGTATCAAATTGAGACTTGAATGACGTTATTGGGTTTTGATGAAATTGGTGCAGATACAGCCATAGCCATATTTAAATCTGCCCGAATGAAATTAAATTTATCATAGGTTGCAGAAAGACATGAGTACGTTCCTTCCAAGGAACTTTGGCAAATAATTGCAAGGATACATATGTACAATATACCCAAGTGGTAAAGGGCATCATATAGTCGGCCCAGTCCGACTTTACTACTTTCCTTACTGGTTTAAACATAGGACTTTTTTGGAATATCCCATTTTAGATAAGACCCTCCTTTTGTAGATGATTAGTACACTAGAATTGCATAGGATTCTTACATGACAAATTAGTGTATATGAATACATGGACAGTACACTCAGTCCACGAAAATAGAACCTAATATATCATTCGCCACTTGGTGACCGAATTTTCCTTAATATCAAGGAAATTCTCTAACCTAGATTAAAGTTAAAATCTTCCACATGGGAGTTATGACATTTTTCCCAAGGAGAATAATTTGAACAGCCAAACTGAATAATACTGAGTCAGAAAGGAAATGTGACAAATAAGAGGCGGTGAGCACACAAACAGAATCTGATCATAAAACTGCAGACAGTAGAGATACGTCTCTAGATGACGAGCTTAAGCCCTGCTATGGGACGTCTATATTATAGACAGACAGCTCGGCTATTAATACACCTTAAACTTTAGCTCGCAAAATATGACATATCGTACAGAATTAAGTCTAGATTGATATGAGTTAAGTTTCATGAAAATCGGTTCAGATTTAGATATAGCTCCCATATATATTTTCGTCCGATTTAAAGTAAATGGTGCACCAAAGTCCCTATATATCTTTCAATTCGAACGAAATTTGGTCTAACATACTGAATTAAGTCTCGAATGATGATATTTCGAAGGGGTGTCTGTTTCATCTCCTGTAGAGATGAAGAAGGAAACCTGGTGACAGATACAGACAGCGTGCTGAGAATCTGGAAGGAGCATTTTGAAAAACATCTGGTATCAAATAGTAGCAGTGAAGAGGATACCCCAGAAGCAATAATAGATGACGGTATAGAGTGTATATCACCTAGCCAAGATGAAGTCAGAATAACAATGAATCGGCTAAAGAATAATAAAGCAGGAGATGCCGATGGGTTACATGCTGAAATAGTCAAGACTTGTTGTCAGATGCTGGTAAGGAACATGCTCCAGCTGATTAATAAAATTTGGCTAGATGAATGCATTCCCAATGATTCGAACCTCAGCATCCTGTCTCCCGTGCATAAAAAAAGGAGACAAGACGATATGTGCCATCTATACAGCATACTGAGTGAACGACTGAAGCCAATGGTCAATGACATATTTGGACCATACCAAGGCGGCTTGAGACCTGACAAATCCACCATCGACCAGATTTTCACTCTGCGCCAAATCCTGGGAAAAAAACCCTCGAAAAAAAACACATTCCATCTATTCGTCGACTATAAAGTCGCATTCGACAGCCCTATCCGTTCAGAGGTGTATAAAGCCATGTCTGCGTTTGGCATTCCTGCAAAATTTATACCGCTATGCAGGATAACTTTAACTGGCACAAGATAAGCAGTTAAAGTCGGAAAGGACCTCTCGAAGCCCATTAATACCGAACAAGGATTCAGACACCGATGACATCGACATAATGCGTCGAACACTGAGAGCGGAAACAGCCACCTTTGAACAAATTGAGAAGGAGTCTGCCAAAGTGGGTCTTGGCAGTTAACGGCTAGAAGACCTAGCTGATGGTATCAACGCTCAAGACGTCCAGTAGACTCGGACCAACTGTGGAATTTGAGAACTACACCTTCGAGGTAGTCAAAGATTTTATATACCTTGGTACCGCCATAAACAAAACGAATGACATCAGTTTTGAAATTCGGAGAAATATAGTGATGGCCAACAGATGATACAATGGTCCGAGCAAACAACTCAAAAGCAAAGCCACCTCCCGCCAGACCAAACTCACACTCTACAAGACGCGGATACTTTTATATGGATCTGAAACATGGGTACTTGCGCAAGCAGATGAGGCAGCTCTTGGGGTGTTTGAGAAAAAAGTTCTCCGAAAGATCTATGGGCCTGCGTTGCCTGCGGGCCTGCGATCTGCGTTAACGGTGAATATCGATGTCGAATGAACCATAAGTTGTACCAGCTCGGACATGGACATTGTTAGACGTATTGAGCTGCAGCGACTACGTTGCCTAGGTCATGTTGTGAGAATGGATGAAGATAACCCAGCCCAGAAAGCATATAAAAGCGAACCAGCTGATGGTTCACGCAGACGATGAAGGCTACGATTAAAATGGAAAGACCAAGAGGAAGACGACATTGCCGAATATGGTTTTTCAAATTTGAAAAACTGGGCAAAAGACCGACGCGCCTGGAAATCTTTTTTAAGATCAGGCTTATGGAACGAAAGTTTTGTCACAAGCCAGCTAAGTAAGTATGTCTGTTTGAGATTAAATTTTGAACAGAGTTTGCTATAGATCGAGTTACACAAATTTGTCCCATTGTACGCAAACGACTCTAAATCTGCCAGAATGAAATTAAATTTAGCATAGGTTGTAGAATGGCATGTGTATGGATTGATGTTAGTCGGTTCACTTATTGATAAATTCTTCAATTTCATGTCAATGTTCTCTCGAAGGAATTGCTAGGAGGCATATGTATAATATACCCAAAGTGGTGAAAGATATCATATAGTCGGTTCCGTCGGACTTTTGACCTCTCCATACAAATACATCAGACATATTATTAATGTCTTTGAGTTTAAAAGGGTTAAGGGTTCCTGCAGCTCCCCACCAAATTATGTCTTCAGCTATTCCGTAAACACTCGATCATGTTCTACCTGCTTCAACGAGTCTAAAAAAGCTTCCCTTCAGATCGTGTAAAAAATTTTCCGATTTCATCTCGTGTACAAAGAATCCTTATCTTGTAAGTATTTTTTCTCTACTCTTAAAGATTTTCTGTCATTATGAAGTACCATAATAACTTTTTGTAAATAAGTACACATGTGTGTTTGAACATTCAGCTAACTGTCGTTGTGCCCTGCTGCTGCCTTGCCGGTCGACATTTTTCATGTTGTCGCATTAACTGGATTTTAACGGAGAAAATTCGTTAAATTAAATTTTGTTGGCATAAAATTGCCACCTTTTGGACATTTCTTCAGTATCGTGTTGTCAGGTCTTTATGTTGCGGTTGCCGTAACGTTGTCTTCTTAATTTTGCCTCATTGTCATGTTTTTGTGTCATTTTGAGCAATGAAATTAAAGCTACACAACAAAAGGGCAGCGACAACAAATACAGACACACACACATTAACCACCAGTGACATTTTTTTACAATTTTAAATACCATCCATGTTGTCCTTACTCAATCTCATTAGGTCATGTTGAATGAATTTCGAAAGGGAATCGACGAGAGCGTGGTGTTATTTTTGTCTTCCCCATTTACCTCCTTTCGACCTCCATCATTAATGTATGCTCACAATGGCTGGGAAGCTTATATCATTTGAGCTTTTTGTGTTTCATTATAATGACAGAAGTGCGGAGCTGCACATGGCTGGTGGGGTGGAGATGCAAACTAGTTGTGTAAGTTTTTGGTGCGTGTTCATGTTATCCTGGTTAAGATATTGCTTCTGTTGTGGATGTGAATGGTGGTATTGTTAATGCGCTGCATGCTAATGTTGGTCCTGTCGCTGTGGTGTCGGCAGCAAGTGTTTCTGTCAGTTATTCTCCTTTGTCTGAGTCGAATAATAATTTCATGTTGTTCGGACAGTTTTTCCTGTTCTTCATTTTTTCAATTACATCATTACACACCATTTTGGTAATATTCGAAAGAAAATGAGCTATCACAAATCTTTTTAAATTAAAAACGAATGTATTTTTAGTTATTATGCGTTGTAACAGAACCTTAAGTGACATGGGGGAAAGTTTATAATTAAAATTACACCCTGGTTACTGGATATTAACAACAGGAATTTTTAAGGGGTTGCAAGTGAGAGTTCTGTTTAAGAAGTAATCATAATAGGGTAGCGAGAATGGAGGTAATCAATTTGTACTGTAGGTGGACATAATCCAAATTTGACATTTACAGGCACGAAGTTAAAACAATAGATACTTAGACGAGCTACGAGCCTTTTCATAGATGAGCTGAATGAATGGAGTCTTTATAGACGAGCTGAAGAGAGTCTTTCATAGACGAGCTGAAGGGAGTCTTTCATAGACGAGCTGAAAAGGAGTCTTTCATAGACGAGCTGAAGGGAGTCTTTCATAGACGAGCTGAAGGGAGTCTTTCATATACGAGCTGAAGGGAGTCTTTCATAGACGAGCTGAAGGGGGAGTCTTTCATATACGAGCTGAAGAGAGTCTTTCATGGAAGAGTTGAGGGGAGTCTTCCATAGTCGGGCTGAAGGGATTCTTTCACAGACGGGCTGAAGGCAGTTCATAGACGAGCTGAAGGGAGCTTTTATAAACGAGATGAAGGGAGTGTTTGTAAATGAGCAGAAGGCAGTTTTTGTAAACGAGCAGAAGGAAGTATTTATAGTCGAGCAAATGGGAGTCTTTATAGACGATAAGAAGGGAGTCTTTATAGACGAGTTGAAGTGGGTCTTGTGAGATTAGTTGAAGCATGGCTGTAGTTTGGGGAGTATTTACATATATTTAGGGGGTATTTACAGCCGAACTGAACTCCGTTGGCCGGCTTTCAGCTCTTCTATAAAGTAGACGCAGAGGAGCTGAAAGCATGGAGTTCACTTACGTGGTTGGACTTAAGTTCGTCTATAAGATAAACCCTTTTGACCGGTTTTAAACTCGGCTGTAATATGGACACCCTCCCTTCCATCAGCTCGAAATACAGTAGAATACGCTTATAGCGAACACCAGTTATAACCCGTTATATGTCCTGGCCTCGAAATTTTAAAACACATTTTCCATACAAATCTTTACCTTATAGCGAACTACGGATATAACGAACTAATTATTCGGTCCCAACGTTCAGTTTCCATATGTTTTAATTCGGTTATAAATACAAATATAAGTATTACTGATGATGGCACTTCTCACAAAAGTTAATTTTTACTCTAACGCTGGCAACCTTTACACAAAAATGTCAGTCAGTTTTCTGGTTTGAGTCACTTCACTAGCACTTTCTTGAGTACTTTGGTGTCTATACATTCATTAGTCTATGCTTAATGAACCTGACATTACGTTCATTAGTCTATGCTTATGTTGCTTAAGCATAGACTAATGAATGTATAGACACCAAAGTACTGAAGAAAGTGCTAGTGAAGTGACTGAAACCAGAAAACTCAAACCCAATTTGTAGCAAAAGTAGAAAGATTTTATGTAATATTTGTATCCTATGTTATAGATTTTGCAAAAATCTAACTATATTTATAGTCTTCTACCTTAAAAAGTTTATAAATTCGGCCTAAAAAGGAAAATACCTGTTAGGTAACTCAATTTGAGAGAGCGTCGGTGAGAGCATTTTGGTGTATATTCCTTCATTTGTCTATGACTTAAGAATTGACAAAGAGCACACAAATCCTACTAGTTTCTAACAGAATATATATTTTTTCTGCTAAGCCTATGCCTTGCCTTATATTGGATATGACGAACTAATTTGCTTGGTCCCTACTAGATACAACCGTAGACAACCGTACTCGACTGTATATATAGACTCAGTAGCACTTATATATAGAGGCTCATTGGATTCAGTTCATCTATGTACAGAATCCCCTTCCACAAGCCTGCCTGATTCATCGTCCAAAAACATTACAGTTTCCCCCGCATCAAATGACACAACTCCACCTCGCTGTGAAAAACAACAATTTGTTTTTCATAAAAAATATCCGAATACTACTTTACAATTGCCAAAAGGAGGGTAGAATAACAACACAAATGTTAAACTCTGATAGAAACAACTATAAAAATGTTTATTAAAATCATAACAGTTGCAATATCAAAAACAACAACGTCAAACAACCGAATGTACCAAACTTAGCCCTTTCCGCTTTATGTCCGTTAATCGACCAACTTTTCTTTCTTCCTTTCTACCGTGCTCTGGATAATGAATAAATTTTTAGTTTGTTTGTTTTTTTTTTTGCCCTCTTTTTTTTTGGTCGGATAGTTGGTTAGGGAAAACTTTGTTCATAGCGAAAAACTGAAACAGAATAATATTCTTTAGCAAAACATTTACCGCTATTTGCGCCATATCTAATTAAGCGATGTTTTTTCGTTCTACAAATTGTAAAAATGTTTGTTACTTTGAAATTGCATGAGGACATTAAGAAAAATGTTACATTACAAAATGTCCCTAAGAAATATCAGGAAGGGATACACAAAAAACAGCGCACGAAGTAGAGCAATGTGGGCTACAAGCTAATGACACACCACATTAAGAAGTGTTTTAGTTTCTTGTTGTTTTGTTTTTTTTTTTCTCACGAAATTCATAAATGCATTTCATGCAGGGATAAATTTTTCTTTGCAAACAAATTAAAATCCTAAAACTTTCTAAACGATTTTACTTTTTCAGAAAATTACATTAAAATGCTGAATTAAGTTAAATATATGCTATGTTAAAATTCTTGGCAATAATCATGCCTGTAAAACAAAAAGGACTCTCCAGGTTTCATATTCAACAGGATTACCTAAAGCCTTTTACATATGGGGGCTATGACAACAGATGCACATTGAAGAAAATGGAATGAAAAATTTCGATGGGAAAATGTGGGAAACTCCCTCAAAATACCGAAAATAACGCGAAACCTTTATATGGTGACTACGTCCAAACATGGACTTATATTTTATACTGTCTATACAAGTGTATTTTTTCCTCAATGGCAAAAACCGCAAAAAAAGCACCACAAATATGGCGGGACATCTATAATTTTGTATAGACGTATGTCAGCCTCTAACACGCAATGCTATATTACAGGTGCTTTGGTGGAAAATTGTGATTACAACCTTCGAAATACTTAAAATGGTCTTCGGCCTTATAAGAGAGATAGGCAGGGAGATTTGATATCCCATTACAAACCAAAATCTACACCGATAAATTGGGGGGCTATCCCGAAATATATGCCAATATTAGATACTTATGATAGGAATAGTTGATTGAGAAGGTGCCCAAAATCGAACATATGTTCAGAATCCTAATGAATCGTTCAATTATATATTTTATGGTACTCTTTTATGGTGGCGGTACACAAACGTGAGCCGATATATACCAAGATCTATTATAATTTTTGATTCCTCTATCATGATTTATACATACGGACAAATAGACGAACACAGGTAATTCGACACAGGTTTTTATTCAGATCATATAAAGTCAGAAGGAGTCTCCGAAAAATATTTCGAAATATTCTAAACGGAATAAAACATTTAATGCACACTCTACATTATGGCGAAGAGTTTAAAACAACACCACATTTCTTCAAAGAAATATTTCGCAAGGTGTTAAATCACTAGACCAACCCACTATAATAAATCAAAAATCATTCACCCACACTAAATCTTGATCCAAGATCCATTTTTTGTTAACTGAACTTTACAATCCTTCTGACCGAAGTTTTTATGCAAAATGCGTTAGAATGACCAATTCCAAAGAAAAATCTGTAAGTGAAAAATCACCGATTGTTATAAAAAGTTTAACAGCACAACATGGTGCTATTAAATGTATAATTCCATTTGCAACACCTGAAAATATTGACCTATGATGTTTTATCCATGTCCGTCTGGGATTTGAAATCACTATAGAGCTATGAATTTTTGCTCAGACTTTAGTAGTACTTCCAGGATGTTCGGTTTTGAAATAGGATTTGTGGAATTCTATTTTACAATAGCCCCCATGTTCGATTTTTTCAAGCTTTGGGCACTTTTACCCTTATAAGGGTGAATCCTTGCAATTGTCTGTCAATGTTCCATGGAGGGAATATACTCATGTCTTTCTGAAACCTATAATGAATTTAATTTCACTCGGGAAGATTTAGAGTCGTCTGCGTACCATGGGTCAAATTTGTGGAAAACGATTTACAGCAAAATTGATACACGCTATTCGGTACGCCGAATAATTTCAATCAGACGTCCGTTCGAAATACATATGGAAGCTATGGCTGCATCTTGCCAACTTCAACAAAACGCAATTACGCCATTCAAGTCTCCATTTGATACGTTGTGCAAAATGTCGTGTTAATCGAACAAACATTAGGAGTTTGGTGCACCATTTAGGTAAAATCGGACATATATATATTTATCATTCTAGACTAAATCGATTTTCACGAAATTTAACACACATCATTGTAGATTCAGTTCACTACGCTATGCCAAAATTCGCGCAAATCCAATGACTTTCAGGGACTTTGGTGCACTATTTACCTTAAGGGAACCCCACCCATTCTCGATTTTATTTTTCAAGATTTTCAATCAATACCAATGCTTGTTAAGGTATGTAACTTTGCACATATATATTTGAAGATTTAAAAAGGAAGAAAAATAATTTACAAAAAAATTTTGTTATTGTTTTGTTGTTGTTTTTTGTAATTAAAGAAAAGTCCTTATTTTTGATGGCGGGCATGATAACTCCCCAATGGAACATCGGAATCCGAAAATTCCAACGGTCTTAGAAAGAGTACATGTCTGGCTCTGAACTAGGATTATTGACTTCGCTCTAAAATTAAAAAACTATCGGACCTTTGAAAAAAATATTTTTGAGAAATCGCCGAATTTCGACCAAAAACCAAGTTAAAAACCAGTGAGCGGAGCAGTATAGTCGGACGGGGCCGACCATGCGATACCCTACACAACTACCACGAACTCTAACTTTCTGAGGATGTTTATTCCGAGTCTGAGTAATATTTCGTGATATTTGTCCCCTCTTGTCCGATTAGAGGCTAACAACACCTCTCCCTTACTTTTTTCGAATATTCAGTACAGTCCTTCTAATTACTTGTCCAGATTACCTTCACGGTGGGTTGTGTTGTGATTTTCGGATTATACTCTACTCGAAAACACACAAAAAAATTATGTTTTCGGTCCATTTCATCCCAAAATTTTAATCTGATCATCACCGAAAATTATAGGCGTTGTTCTTGACCATAACTGGAACTTCATGAAAAATTTCAAAGCCATCAGCGCGAGATTTCTCCCTCTAATGTGGTAATGGGTTACTGAATAATATCTGAATACGTAAGCACCTGTAAATATTTGACTGTAACTCCCACATCTGAGTAGATACATCACTATATTTCGTATCAATTTAAAGGCCAACCACTCCTCTTGGATGTGTTATCAACTCCTGGGGTCTACATCCTCCAGGAGTAAATATATATGCCATAGAATACAAATTTTGTCATTTTTCACACAAAAGTCAGGATCCAATTGACCCGCTAAATATTGACCGATCTTTATCAAAACATGCATGCTTATTCTCTGGCCCGATCCCCTTCTCCATACAAAAATTCGCGGTGTTTGGGCCATAATTGCGGCCTCTGGAGCGACCAGAAAAACCGACAAAAATTTAGTATTTGGTCCATTTCATCCCCTAAATATTAACCGATCTTTTCCAAAAACAATAGGGGTCTTCATTGGCCAGAACCCATCCTACATGCAAAATTTCGTGAAGATTGGTCCATAACTGTGGCCTGTATCGTGTTTACAAATTATAATGGACAGACGGACGGACGGACGGACGGACGGACGGACACACATGTCTAGATCGATTCAGCTAGTCGAGATATGACGATCGGTATACTTAAAGGTGGGTATAGGACCAATATTTCGCGGCGTTACAAACATTTGGGGCTGCACAAAGCTATAATACCCTGACAACATAGTTGTGTAGGGTATAAATATGATAACCTTCACCACATTGGGTATATTCAACAGATGAATCTTAACAGACGTCGCATTTTTAAGGATCAGTAAAACTAAATTGGACCCATAAACATATCTTTCTGCAGCCTGTACTAAATTTCGGATACCCGTTGATTATTTGGATGCATATCTGATAAACATGAGGAGTTTGGTACACCATTTACTTCCAATCGGACGAAAATATTTATAAAAGCTATATCGAAATCTAAGCCGATTTCATCGAAACTTGTCACAGAATTTCGGCCACATTTTGAGTTCTTGGTGCATTGTTTACTTAAAATCGTGAGAAAATATGTATGGTAGCTCTATCCAAATTTGAACCGATTTCAATAAAACTTTCCACATGCTAGGTTATATAAACTATATAACTGTGGGTCTTTGGTGCACATTTTATTTAAAATCTGACGAAACTATATATAGGAACTATATTTAAATCTGAACTAATTTCAACAAAACTTGCTACACGTTATCTCATAATAATTTCTATAAGTTGTGCAAAATTTTGTGCCAATCGGACCCACCTGGGGAATTCGGTGCAGCATTTATATCTAACTTATAGGTTATACTAAGTTCAGTACGAAAGATATATAGGGACTCTGGTGCGCATTTACCTAAAATGCGAATGAAAATATATATTGGAGCTATATCTAAATCTTAACCGATTTTCACGAAATTTAACACACATCATTATAGACTTTATTCAGTACGCTGTACCAAATTTCGTGGAAATCGAAAGATATATAGGTACTTTGGTACAACATTTTCCTAAAATCGGACGAAAATATATATGGGAGCTATATCTAAATCTAAACCGATTTTCAGGAAACTTAATGACATCATTCAGTACGCTATACCAAATTTCGTGCAAATCGAAAAATATTTTTGGATATTGGTGCACCATTTACCTTAAATCGGACGAAAAGATATATGGGAGCTATATATAAATCTGAACCGATTTTTATGAAACTTAGCACACATCATTTTAGGCTTTATTCAGTACGCTGTGCCAAATTTCGTGCAATTCAAATAATAAATGCGACCTGTACTTTGTTTACAATTTCACATGGACAGACAGACGGACATGTTTAAATCGACTTAAAAAGTGATTCTATGCTTATTCTCAAAAGGAACCATGTGTCTATCTCGTTTCCTTTTGCCTGTTACAAACATACGTACAAAGACATAATACCCTGTACCACAGTGTGGTGAAGGGTATAAAAAGGTGGTTATAAGGGGACTACCCCTAAAAGGAGGTGAATACTAATAATTTTTGGCAGGGAAATTTGTTACCATATACGACTACAAAATACCAAATTACAGCGAATTCGGTTGAAAACCGTGTTCAAAAACCCCAAAATACTGAAAATTGGAGGGTACCCTTATATGGGGGCTACCCGAAAAAATGGACCTATATTTATAATTTTTAGTGGAGAAATTTGCTACACAATAAGAAAATATTTTGTGGAGAGATTTGATACCCAATAAGAACTCAAAGTACTAAATTACAGCAAATTCGGTGAAGAAATACGGACAAAACCCCCCAAAAACTGAAAATTGTGAGGTACCGTTATATGGGGGCTACTAGAAAAAGTGGACCTATATTTATACTTTTTAGTGAAGAAATTTGGTATCAAAAAAGAACCCATTTTACAAATTTTCAGTGAATTCGATTGAAAAACGGGCTCAAGAACCCCAAAATATTGAAACTTTGGGAGTACCCTTATATTGGAGGTATGCCTAACGTTCCTATTTTCACGAAACTTAACACACATCATTCTAGACTACGTTCAGTACGCTGTGCCAAATTTCGTGCAAATCGAAAGATATTTAGGGACATTGGTGCACCATTTACCTTAAATCGGACGAAACTATATATGGGAGCTATATATAAATCTGAACCGATTTTTATGAAACTTAGCACACATCATTCTAGACTTAATTCAGTACGCAGTACAAAATTTCGTGCAAATCGAAAGATAGTTAGGGGCTTTGGTGCACTATTTACCTTAAATCGGACGAAAATATATATGGGAGCTATATCTAAATCTGAACCTATTTTTCCCAAATTCAATAGGGTTCGTCCTTGTGCCAAACAAGTTACCTATGCCAAATTTCATCCAATTCGGATAATAAATGCGACCTGTACTTTGTTTACAATTTTACATGCACAGACAGACAGACGGACGGACATTCATAAATCGACTTAAAAAGTGATTCTATGCATATTCTCAAAAGGAGCCATGTGTCTATCTCGTTTCCTTTTGCCTGTTACAAACATATGCACAACGACATAATACCCTGTACCACAGCGTGGTAAAGGGTATAAATATAAGAAAAATCTTCAACGATTGGCCTTATCCTAGTTCATAGCTATACACTCACAGAGAAACGTGTAAAAATTTGAAATGAATTGGGTTATTAGTTTTTGAGTTATCGTGCCCACTATTCGCAAAAGAGAAAAACGTATTTAAAGTTTGAGAAGCCCTTTAGCCGTCACTTGATGCTGACACAATAAATCTTCTAGAGTTCTTGAGATTTTCACTTGAAATTTTGTAGAGACATTCTTGAATTTGAGTATAATCGAATTAAATAAAAAATGTTTACCCCGAGAATGGGGAGGTCCCCTTAAATCGGGCGAAACTATATACCAAAACTATATCTAAATCTTAACCGATATTCGCGAAACTTAACACACGTCATTCTAGTCGCTATACTAAATTTCGTGTGAATCGAAAGATATATAGGGACTTTGGTGCACCATTTACATTAAATCGGACGAAAATATATATGGGAGCTATATCTAAATCTGAACCGATTTTTCCTAATTTCAATAAGGTTCGTCCTTGGGCAGAATAAGTGACCTGTGCTAAATTTCATCCAATTCGGACTATAAATGCGACCTGTACATTGTTTACAATTTATCATTGACAGACAGACGGACATACATAAATTGACTAAGAAAGTGATTCTATGAATTTTCTCAAAAGGAACCATGTGTCTATCTCATTTCCTTTTGCCAGTTACAAACATATCCACAAAGACGTAATATCCTGTACCACAACGTGGTGAAGGGTATAAAAATCTACTTATTTTCTTCAATCTGATCCAAAATATCTCCAATGGACCAATAACATTTCTGATGCCACAAGTAACACAGCAAATCTCCATAATTACAATATGTTGTAAACTGTAATCTTTTTTGGCCAATAAGCATTACCACAAAACTCCAAATCGTTAAAAGTGGCAAATCTTCTTAATTGGAATCATCACCGTCATCAGTAGCAGTAGCATCAGCATCCTTGTCATTGTCATCATCTACTTGGTCTTTAATATTCATGAATGATTGCGTTAATTGAATTACAAAATCCATTTGAATAACGCCATTCATTCGTAGCATTCATTTCGTAATGGCTTTGTTAGTCCTGTTCAACTACTTGGCTTAAATATTCCATTTGTGTATCAATTTTACAAAGACCATTCCCATTCTCATTCTCTTTACATTGGAAGTGAAGTGAACGGAATTGCATTGCATTATTATTACTGTGTGGAATATGAAATTTTATAAAAGGCATTTATGCAGTGTGGTCGATGGGTTGATCTCTCGCTCGGTCAGACGCACTGATAGCTATGGCTGTTAAACGAACTATGATGGTGCATCAGCTAAAGCCATTTACACAATACCAAAACCAAATGTTTATTTAACATGCAACATTAACTGCATATCTCTTCTGTTTCTTGCTGTTGTTGATTTTGTCGTCTCCTTGTTCTTCCTGATTATTCTTTGGTATGCTGCTAGGTATTCTTGTCATTTCTGGTCGGCATCTATAAATGTGAACAAGTTGTGGGATATACTGAATTACCATTGAATGAATACTGGATGGATGTAGAGTTTCCATGGAAGCAGAAGCAGATTTGTTACCAAATATGAATATAAAATACCAAATTACATTGAATTCGATTGAAAAAACTCGACAAAAACCCTCAAAATACCGGAAAAAGTGGACCGATACTTATAATTTTAGTGGAGAAATTTGGTACCCATTAAAAACCCAATGTAGCAAATTCAGTGAATTCGGTTGAAAAGTGCGTTCAAAAACCAGAGAATATCGAAAATTGGGGGTTCCCTTATATGAGGGCTACGCTAAACGTGGACCGATATAGCCTATCTTCGAACTTGACCTGCTTGCCTTTAGAGGCATAAGGCATATAAAAGAGAGCCAGCTGATGGTTCACACAAAAGGAAAAGGTCACGAATAAGATGGAAAGATAAAGTAGAAGACAACATTGCCGAAAAGACGGACGCGTCTGCAATCTTTTTTAAGTTCGGCTTATTGAACGAAAGTTCTGTTACAAGCCAGCTAAGTAAGTAAGTATCTCAATTTCTTTAGAGGCTGATTACAACAGACAGTCGGATATGCTTAAATACTCATAGAATTTTACGCTGATGATTATAGGGTCGGAAATAATTTCGATGAGTTATAAACGGAAAGAACGATACTGTGGTGTAGGGTATAAAAAGGGGGTTATGTGGGGACTACCCCAAAAAGGGGCCGAATATTAATAATTTTTGGTAGGGGGATTCATTACCATATGCGACAACAAGATACCAAATTACAGCGAATTCGGTTCAAAAACGTTCAGGAACTCCAAAATACCGAAAATTGGGTGTACCCTTTTATGGGGGCTAGCTGAAGAATTGATCTATATCTATAATATTAGTGGATAAATTTGGTACCCAATAAGAACCCGATGTATCAAATTTCAGCGAAATCGGTTGAAAAAAACGTTGAAGACCCCAAAATTCCGATATTTGAGGGGTACATAAATATGAGAGCTACCAGAAGAAATTGACCGATATTGAACATGCAGCAAATTTTGTCAAAAAACGCCTTCAAAAATAACAAAAATCATAGGGTACCGTTATATTGGGGCCATCTTCGAACCCCTCTGCAAACAAAAGACAACCCTATGCAAAATGTCAGCATCCCATCTCAATTCCTTCTAAAGATAGCCTCATTACAGTAGAGGGCCGGACATAGGTAGACCGTCTTAGAATTTTACTTTGATCAAGAATATATTAGGTTGAGGAAAAAGAAATCAATTAAGCCGGCCGTCGAAAATGTCGATAAAATCGGAGGAATGCATGTTAGCAGTCGTATTATCACTCAGAAGCTAAAAATCGACCATAAAATTGTTTTAAACCATTTACACAAAGCTGGATTCAAAATAAGCTCGATGTTTGAGTGCCGCACCAATTAACAGAAAAAAACAGTAAGGAAAGTAGTAAAGTCGGACTGGGCCGACTATATGATATCCTTCACCACTTTGGGTATATTCAACATATGTATCCTAAAATACGTCGATTTTTTCGAATGAAAATTTACATGAAATTGAACGAACTTAAATATGTGACCGTTGTCTATATCCGAACCGACTAACATCAATCCCTACACATGTCATTCTGCAACATATGCTAAACTTTGTAAACCGATTTAAATCAAACTTGGCACACGCTATTCGGTATGTTGCACTGTTTATAGTTTAATCTCAATCAGACACTCATTAATTATTTGGTGTACTATTAACATGAATAAGTCGAAATTATATATGAAAGCTATGCTATATCTATATCTGAATCCATTTCAAGGAAACTTATCAGAGAATAATTTATATAAACTTCAGTACGTTGTGACAATCAGCCTAGTTATGGATCTTTAGTGCACTATTTACATAAAATCGGGCGAAACTATATCTAAATCTGAACCGATTTTCACAAAACTTAGCTCACGTCTTTCTATACTCAATTTAGTACGCTATGCCAAACTTCGTACAAATCGAAACTATATATGGGAGCTATATCTAAACCTGAACCGATTTTCACGAAACTTAGCACACGTCATTCTAGACTTAATTCAGTACGCTATGCCAAAATTCGTGCAAATCTGAAGATTTTGAGGGACTTTGGTGCACCATTTACCAAAAATCGGGCAAAACTATAAATAGGAGCTAAATCTAAATCTGAACCGACTTTCACAAAACTTAGCACACATCATTCTATATTTAATTCAGTACGCTATGCCAAATTTCGTGAAAATGGAAAGATTTTCAGGGTCTAAAGTCCGTAAATCTGACAAAAATATATAGGGGAGCTATATCTAAATCTGAGCGGATTTTTTCCAATTTCAATAGGGTTCGTCCTTGGGCCAAGTAAATGAGCTGTACCAAATTTCAGCCAAATCGGATTATAAATGCGACCTGTACTTTGTTTACAATTTAACATCAACAGACGGACGGACAGACGGACGGACGGACAGACGGACGGACCGACATGCATAAATCGACTCAGAAAGTGATTCTATGCATATTCTCAAAAGGAACCATGGGTATATCTCGATTCCTTTTGCCTGTTACAAACATATGCACAAAGACATAATACCCTGTACCACAGTGTGGTGAAGGGTATAAATAGGATGGATCGAATTTCCATCTGCGAAGCCTTGGACAAACGGAACGATATAGACCCATATCTTAAACGGATGGTGCCTGGAGATGAGAAATGGATCACATGCGATAACCCTGTGCGACAGTGGTCAAAGAGCGGTGTTTCAAACTGTGCCAAACCAGGACTTATGGCCAGGTATGCCATGCATTTGGTGGAACTGGAAGGGAATTATTTATTATGAGTTGCTTCCCTATGGCCAAACGCTAAATTCTGATCTCAACTGTTAACAAATGGACCGTTTTAAGATATCAATTGACAAAAAACGGTCAGAATTGGCCAACAGGACAACGCTAGGCCACACACATATACAGTGATTCGGCAGAAACTTCGGTAGCTTGGTTGGCAAGTTTTAATGCATCTGCCATACAGCCCGGACTTGACACCAAGGATTGTGAATATCAACTCCTACTTTTAAAATGGCAAATCGGACATTCCGAAGCATGTTAAATAAAGTCCTATACTTCATATAGAAATAATGGATTTCTTTTGCTCCAAGCTAATATATACTTTACAGGTTTGGAAATGATTATTTATAATATAAGTTACAAACTGAAAGCTAACTTGATATACCCTTAATACTATGGCTGATGTTATAAAAATATCGAAAAATTGGCGGGAAGAATTAAAATATCGAAATTTTTCTGCAGATATATTTGTCATTCTCTAGGAGGTTATCATGTCAAACTACACCGTCTTCGATGAGAAAGTGCTACTAAAAACATGGAAATACCGGGAAATACTGTTATATGTAGTATACTCCATACGTGGACCAATCAATATTGACATGTTGTGCTATGATGTTTTCTCAGAATTTCAAAGTTTTATCTTTAGTTTCTATCAACGGACGAAAATAATTTTTTTTCATCCCACGAATGTTGTAAGGTGAAACTCATTCGGATCCTCTGCTCCTCATACGACGGCAACAGTATTCGGAACACTAAAAATCCACACACAAAACTGTCACACTCAGTATGCATTCAAGATCAAATTGGTATAACTTTTGGGAAATACATAGCCGACAATGTATACTTTTATCGGGCACAATTCCTTTTGAAGGATAAAAGCAGTACGGAAAGTAGTAAAGTCGGACTGGGCCGACTATACGACACCCTTCACCAATTTGGGTATATTCAACAGATGGAAGCCTAAGAGACGTCGCATTTTTGAAGACCATTAATATGAAATTAAATAGGTCTTTCTGCAGCCCACAGTTTGAGTTCTTTATTATATATACAAACATATAGAGACTTTTCACCATTTACTTAAAATCGGACAAAAATATATATGTGATCTATATCTAAATCTGAACCGATTTTTACGAAATTTAAAACACATATTTCTAGACTTAATTCAGTACGCTATGCCAAATTCCGTGCAAATCGAAGGATATAAAGGACTTTGGTTCACCATTTACCCTTCATCGGACGAAAATATATATGAGAGAGAGAAATATATATGTGTTTATGGACATGCATAAATCGACTTAGAAAGTGATTCTATGCATATTCTCAAAAGGAACCATGGGTCTATCTCGTTTCCTTTTGCCTGTTACAAACATATGCACAAAGACATAATACCCTGTACCACAGTGTGGTGAAGGGTATACAAAATACTATGGCCACGCATTAAGCTTGTTGTTGGTAATTCAGGGATACAAAGAACGGTCGAAAGAACGTCCTGGGAACACCCAACAGTCCTAACCTAACGCGTTTACTTATACCCATTTCAGCTGGCTCACTTGCCACACGGATGAGTTAAAAAGAGAATGTTAAATATATCCCGCTTACTGTCGAACAATGTTGTTGTCATTATTATTGTGAAAACTACACCCCACCTCCCTATTTTGCAACCGCATGAATTGCTCGTTCTTTGATATCCTTGTCGGCAATGATTCGACATAAAGGCAATGTGATTGAAATGGCGCTGTCCGTTAGTTGGTTATTTGTTTGGTTATGATGGCTATTCTTTGAAATCTGTCTTAAATTACAAGTCGCAGAACCGAACAAAGAACTGTTGGCGTTGTCGATGTTGTTGTCGTCGGGAAAACAAAAGCGACAACTACGAAAAAATAATGATAGTCAAAAAATAATTAGCATAATTTTGTAATGTAAATCAAGTGTTGCTGCCGATGTTGTTGTTGATAATTTCGTCCGAAAAACAATGCTTTACAGTCATTGATTTTATGACTTTGAGAATGATATCACATTTTATTGTTTCCTTTCTTGGCAGTCACGTGCAGTTCGTTCGCAGACACAAAGAGAAATATTAGATAATTATTATTAAGGATACAATTACTTAAAGATAAATTGCAGAAAAAATAGCATTATATTTATAAGAGCTTTTGGAGGACATGGTTATTAAAGCTCTGTCGCTGGGCTATGGTTCCAATTCATAGTGAACGTATTTTTTTTATAAGGCTGTTTCAAAAATTGCTTGAATTTAACTAAAAGCTGGATCATGGCATATTATACCATGAAGCTTGATATATTTTAATCAGGAATTTTAGAGGCGTTTTACTGATTTTCGAATGATGATGTGAATGATTAATCGATTGCTGCTGAAGAGCCTTTTCCTTGTCGATAGCTGCTGAATGATATTTTCCATGTCTGAATACTTTATGAGGTGCTTGATTCAGATTCGAATTAAAAGAAACTTTCAAGATGTTCCAAGTTCTGGTAAAAGACCATCTTATGTCATATTAACATATACAGATTTTCATACCCTTCACCACACTGTGGTACAGGGTATTATGTCTTTGTGCATATGTTTGTAACAGGCAAAAGGAAACGAAATAGACACATGGTTTCTTTTGAGAATATGCATAGAATCACTTTCTAAGTCGATTTATTCATGTTCGTCCGTCTGTCTGTCTGTCCATGTTAAATTGTAAACAAAGTACAGTTCGCATTTATGATTTGAATTGGATGAAATTTGGCACAGCTCACTTATTTGGCCCAAGGACGAACCCTATTGAAATTGGGAAAAATCGGTTCAGATTTAGACATAGCTCCCATATATATTTTCGTCCGATCTTAAGTAAATGGTGCACCAAAGTACCTAAATATCTTTCGATTTGGCACAGCGTATAGAATTAAGCCTAGAAAGATGTGTGCTAAGTTTCGTGAATATCGGTTCAGATTTAGGTATAGCTCCCATATATATTTTCGTCCCATTTATGGTAAATGGTGCACCAAAGTCCCTGAAAATCATTCGATTTGCACGTATTTCAGCATAGTGTACTGATTTAGGTCTAGAATGACGAGTGCTAAGTTTCGTGAAAGTCGGTTTAGATTTTGATATAGCTCCCATATTTGATTTCGGCCGATTTAAGGTAAATGGTGCAACAAATTCCCTGCATATCTTTTGGTTTGCACGAATTTTGGCATAGCGTACTAAATTAAGTCTAGAAAAAGGTTTTTTTTTATCCGATATTAAGTAAATGGTCCACTAAAGATCCATAGCTAGGCCGATTGACACAACGTTCTGAAGTTATTATAACTTAATCTCTGACAAGTTTCTTGAAATCGGTTCAGATATAGATATAGCATAGCTTCCATATTCGACCTATTCATGTTAACAGTACAACAAGTAATCAATGGATGTCTGATTGAGATTAAATTTTAAATAGTGAAACATACGAATAGAATAGGTTGCCGAATGACATTTGTAGGGATTTATGTTAGTCGGTTTAGATAACGATAAAGATCACATATTTAAGTTCGTTCAATGTCATGTCAATGTTCTTTCAAAAAGGCGACGTATGTTAGTATACATATGTAGAATATACCCAAAGTGGTGAAGGGTATCATATAGTCGACCCAGTCCGTCGTTACAACTTTCCTTACTGGTTTAGATATCCAAATCGGAAATTTGAACTCTCTAGAACTTCGAAAAAGTGAGCTTTCTAGAGTGGGGTTGTTAGAGGTCCCAGGAGGTTATGAGAAATTTTTAGATGTCTCGAGTGGACTAAATACCCATATGTGTTTTAGAAATAAATAACATAAAGCCACAATCCGTCGCTTACGATATAAATTCTGTCTGCCGCACTGTTCAAAATTTAATCTCAACCAGACACCCGTTCAAATTATGTATGGAAGCTATGTCTGAATCTGCACTCTCAACTTAATACGTTGTGAAACATTTCGTGTGAATCGGACAAACATTAGGAGTTTACTGCACCATTTGCATTAAATCGGACGAAAATATATATGGGAGCTATATCTAAATCTGCCACACCCGCAGAAATAAAGTCGTGTCTACGTTGCTGATGGCGTCATTTAACTTTGCCCTCTAAATTGTTGTTTTTTGAGATTTATACATACATTACACCCTATCATGCGTCGTCATTATCGATACACGTTTTGGGGTTTTGCGATTTTAGAAAATATCTCAATTAAAAACCAGTAAGGATGTAGTAAAGTCGGACTGGGCCGACTATATGATATCCTTCACCACTTTGGGTACATTGTACATATGTGTCCTTACAATTGTCTTTCTGCAACCCATGATAAATTTAATTTCATTCGGGCAGAATTAGAGTCGTCTGTGTACCATGGGACTAATTTATGGAAAACGGTACATCGCACTATATCTGCACCAATTTCAACAAAACGCAATAACGTCATTCAAGCCTCAATTTGATACGGTGCGCAAAATTTCGTGTTAATCGGACAAACATTTAGCGTTTGGTGCACCATTTATGTAAAATCGGACGAATTTATATAAAATTTTCCCGAAACGTAACATATGCCAAATTTCGTGCTAATCGAAGGATATATAAGAACGGTGGTGCACAATTTACATAAAATCGGAAGAACATATCTAAATCTGAACAGATTTTCAAAAAATTTTACACACATCAATCTAGTCTCAATTCAGTACGCTATGCTAAATTTCGTGTACCAAAATTCCACGACTCAAACATATTAAGAGTGTAGTATGTAAACACTTTGTAACATATAAACTACTGTGGTCTATGTTTATAAGGTGGTGTGTCAACAAACACAACTTTGGATTTCCATATGTTTATCCATTAAATGTTGAAGGTTGTATTCATATTACCTTTCCGCTACAGTAGTGACAATCTTAACTACTTTAAATCATGTCGTTATTTCATTTGCTCTAGCTATAAACCAAAAACTAACAATCATAACTTCGTAAAAGTGACCAAGGTTTATAAATATTTACACACTGCCACTAAATACTCGCTAGGGGCTTAAACTTTTTGTTATATAAAACAAAAACAATGTTTGTTTAAAGCATCTCATGTGTAAAATTTGTTTGGCCATGTGACCATGTCATAAGAGGCTGCCAGCCAGCCTGCCATTTTATAGTTAACATTCAAGTAAATCGGTCAATGTTTCATTGTCATGACAATTACCAGTCAGTTAGGCAGGTGGTTGGGTGCAGTTAGCCAGTCAGTATGCCATACAGGTGTGGCAAACGTAAAGGTTGTGAAGAGAAAAATAACAAGTTGAAATTTCGAAAATTGTTTAAATGTCAGGAGGACGGATGTTTAATGCCACAATATTTCCGTTTTTCTTTCTCAAGTATTATAAACTACAAAACTATTTGTGAAAAGCTACTTGACAACTACACGTTCATGTGCCAACAACGTCTGTGTATGAATGTGTACACCCACACACATGTACATCACCTTTTGCGAAATAAAGTGCTTAAAGTAAAGGATAAAATCTGTTCAAAGAATGTTACACAACAAAATGGCAAATGAAAGCATTCAAATATTTTCTAATATTAATACTGTTGTATGTCGTGATTTATTTATATGTGGGATGTTTAATTCTCGGAATATTAAGTGAGTCAAAGAAAGTGGAAAATGTATTCATGTAAAATTTATAATGATAATTTTATATATGTAAAATTATGTTATTAATGGCATGTTGAAAATTAATATGTAAATTCTAGCATTGACTTTGTGACAACAAATTGTGGCTGCAATATACATAGCCATACACAAATTAATTACGAATGTTTACCACATTCACCATGTATATAAATATCGACTAACGTAGAATTAAAGAAGTTCGAATTCTAGGATCTAAACTCCTAAAACAAGGTCCGATGGTATCTTGAAGTGTTTTGTGCGAGTACCTGCCCATAGTCCTACCTCGCAGTGGCTGAGCCACAGGCGGATATGCGCCCACCAGCGCACCAGCACCAAAGTGCTGTACCAATTGGAGAGCATGTAGAAGGCATACTCTCCCCCTTGGTGAGGGGCTAAACCAAACCCCCGCGAAGCTCCCCAGGGGGCCACACCAACTGTCAAGCTGGATCAACAGATCCAGGGGCACCTGACTCCCGCGGTACGGAAAACCTCCGCTCAGGCTAGAGACCGAAGCTTCTCCCAGTTCGACACAAGTCCGGGCTGGTATCCCAAAACAAAATAACAACGGCAACGGCAGCAAATAACCGCAAGTGACAAGGAAGACCTTGCCACAGGCAGTGACAAGGTGAACAAATACACACAACACAAACAATTAACATGCTGTCCTCACGGACTGCACAAAGGACCCAAGGACCGCAGCATCGGACACCACACACAAACAATCAACGAAACTGCCCTCACGGGTAATAATAACCGCTAACCACCCACGATGCAAAAACAGCCGTAGGCAGCACGCCACCATCAACAGTCGCCAACAACTGCACCAACAACCACCGCCAACCGGCGCACCAACCCACCACCACCCGGTGCAACCGACCAAACCCAACTGCAAGGGGGCTATGCACGAGGGCCACTTCCGCTAAGTACTGTCCTTCTCCTAAATGCTTCACGAGCAAAACTACTTAAACAACTAAAGGTCTGATCGTCTTCAAGGGCCCTACTGAAATCCTACCCCGCCCCTCCATTCGATATACCCATACTTGCTAATGTCTAATGTCATATAATGTCATCATAGTAACAGCATTCCGTCAGTATATGCTTCCAGTCCTCAGTCATCCCGCACCCACATAAATCCGTCTGGGGCAGGCCTCTCTTATGCAGAAAAGCATTGAGAGAGCCATTCCTCGTCAGTAAGAAACCAGTACTTAAGCCGAAGCGAAAGTCTGGCCGGTCCAGAATAAATTCGTACGTCACCCTCCCTTTGTCACTGTTCGTCCACCTGGTCCTCCACCTATCAACAACACAATCCCGAAGGCCAGTGCTGTACCGCCTACTCTCCCTATCCACCAAATCAGAAGGCCTGAGCCAATAATCCTCACCCAACTGCAAACCACGCCTAAGCTTATACATGATAGCCCTACATCTCACTTCAAGATCAAGCGGCGCGGCGCCAAGCAGCACCTGCAACGCCTCTGTTGAAACAGTGCGACACACTGGCAAGCACGCTAACATGAGGACCCGCTGACACGAAAGGAGCTTCTTCTGCCCAAAGACAGAAAAGGCAGTTCTGTACCATATAGGTGCACCATAAGTTGCGCAGGCAACAAAAAGCCCACCATATATGTATATATATATATATATATATATCAGTCCCCAAAACACGCCTGATGGTCCCAACGACCGTTGTCAGCTTCTCCTTCAACCGATCGAAGTGTGGAAGAATGAGGGTGTATACATTTTGACATGGTGAAAATGTGCCTCATCGAAATATTGATTCTGGACCCCATGTTTCTTTGGACCAAATCCGTTTTAGAAAATTTTGATTTCATCCAAACTTTGCCCATCTTTTTTTTCTTCCAAACTTAGTTCATGTTCGAAGATGGGGAATATCGGTCCACTCCTTATGGTACTTCCCACACAGGGACTAGGCCAAAATGTGGGTTATAATTCATATATAAGGTTCATTATCGAACGTTATGTTCTAGCTTATTATCTCTATATCTTCCGCAGATGAAATAATTACAACCAACCAACCCAAAACGCGGAACAAATCTGATAATTATTTTAATATAAACCAGTAAGGAAAGTAGTAAAGCCGGACGGGGCCGACTATATGATACCCTCCACCACTATGGGTATTTTAAACAGGACTATCGACATGAAATTGGATGAACTAAAATATGTGACAGCGTGACAAATGTATTTATGTATGTAAATCGACTTAAAAAAATATCAGTAGGACATCCATTGGCCTATGTTTGCCCTCCTAGAAAACGCAACTAGGTTATTCTATGTTCAATTTTGTACCCTGAGCGAAATTTCATGCCAATTTGACAAACATGAGGAAAAATCAATCGACAATATATGAGTTTTAACCGATTTTCACGAAACTCAGCACACATCATTCCAGGCTTTTACATAAAATCGGACGAAACTATTTATGGAAGCTATATCTAAATCTGGACCGAATTTCACTCTAGGCTCAATTCAGTACGCTATGCCAAATTTCGTGCAAATCGAAAGATATATACGGACTTTGGTGTACCATTTACATTTAAATCTGGACCGATTTTCACGAAACTTGGCAGGCATCACTCTAAGGTCAATTCAGTGCGTTAAATCAAATTTAGT
>NW_026880980.1:0-34162 GCF_032173495.1 Musca vetustissima | reverse complement strand
TAAATAACGTTTTTATGAAAAAAACATTGACTTTGAAGTGGCTACATAATTAAAACATTGTGTGATTTTTAAAAAGCCTTTATTGAAGAAGGCCGGCATATTTTTGCAGTATGTCAGGAAAAATTTATTATATCAAATCGATTTTTCGATGCTCAACTCTGAACCCCTTTAAATCTTGTGAACCCTTTAAAAATTATCCTCCAATGGTGTTATTTATTGTTGTACATACACACCCATTATCATTAGAGAAGGACGTTTGTTATACCTGTTTTAAATCGATATATGATTACAGTACATATTAATAATCATCTTAGGATAATCATATTAATAATCATCTTAGGATGTCATGTTAATTTTCACATTGAAGCTGTGTTTCGATCCCACGTCCACGGTCTGATGTCATATATTTTTATACCTTTCACCATACTGTGGTACAGGGTATTATGTCTTTGTGCATATGTTTGTAACAGGCAAAAATAATCGAAGTAGTCCCATGGTTCCTTTTGAGAATATGCATAGAATCACTTTCTAAATCGATTAATGCATGTCCGTCCGTCCGTCTGTCCATGCTCGATTGTAAACAAAGTATAGGTCGCATTTATGATCCGAATTGGATGAAATTTGGCACAGCTCATTTGTTTGGCCCAAGGACAAACCCTATTGAAATTGGGGAAAATCGGTTCAGATTTAGATATAGCTTCCATATATATTCTCGTCCGATTTAAGGTAAATGGTGCACCAAAGTCCCTATATATCTTTCGATTTGCACGAAATTTGGCACAGCGTAATGAATTAAGTCTAGAATGATGTGTGCAAAGTTTCGTGAAAATCGGTTCAGATTTAGATATAGCTCCCATATATAGCTGCGCCTTATTTTAGGTAAATAGTCCACTAAAGACCCTGGAAATCTGTTGATATGCACAAAATTGGGCTCTTTATACCCTTCATCACACTGTAGTGCAGGGTATTATGTCTTTGCGCATATGTTTGTAAAAGGCAAAAGGAAACGAGATAGACACATGGTTCCTTTTGACAATATGCATAGAATCACTTTCTAAGTCGATTTATGCATGCCCGTCCGTCTGTCCATATTAAATTCTAAACAAAGTACAGGTCGCATATATGATCCGAATTGGATGAATTTTGGCACAGCTAGTGTATTTGGCACAAGGTCGAAACCTATTGAAATTGGGAAAAATCGGTTCAGATTTAGATATAGCTCCCTTATGTACTTTCGTCAGATTTCATGTAAATGTTGTACCAAAGTCCCTATATATCTTTCGATTTCCACGAAATGTTGCATAGCGTTCTGACTTGAGTCTAGAATGATGCATGTAAAATTTCTTGAAAATCTGTTCCGATTTAGATATAGCTTCCATATATATTTTCCTCCGATTTCATGTAAATGGTGTGCCAAAGTCCCTATATATATTTCGACTTGCTAGAAATTTGGCAAAGCGTACTGAATTGAGACTAGAATGATGTGTGCAAAATTTCTTGAAAATCGGTTCCGATTCAGATATAGCTCCCATATATATGTTCGACCGATTTAATGTAAATGGTGTGCAAAAGTCCCTATACATATTTCGATTTCCACGAAATGTGGCATAGCGTTCTGACTTGAGTCTAGAATGATGTATGTAAAATTTCTTGAAAATCGGTTCAGATGTAGATATAGCTCTTATATTTATTTTCGTCCGATTAAATGTAAATGGTGCACCAAAGCCCCTATATATCTTTCGATTTGCACGAAATTTGGCACAGCGTAATGAATTAGGTCTAGAATGATGTGTGTTAAGTTTCCTAAAAATCGGTTCAGATTTAGATATAGCTCCCATATATATTTTCGTCCGATTTAATTTAAATGGTGCACCAAAGTCCCTATATATCTTTCGAATTGCACGAAATTTGGCACAGCGTAATGAATTAGGCCTAGAATGATGTATGTGAAGTTTCCTGTAAATCGGTTCAGATTTATATATAGCTCCCATATATATTTTCTTCCGATTTGAAATAAATGGTGCACCAAAGATTCAATGTTAGGCCGATTGGCACAAATAGTTTAGAAAGGCGTGTGCCAAGTTTTGTTGAAATCCGTCCAAATTTAGATATAGCTCCCACAACGTGCATAAATTAGTCTAACTTAGTTTATGGTCTAAGTCGATTCACATTTAGATAAAGGTCACATATTTTAGTTCATCCAATTTCACTGTTAGGATGCATCTTTTTAAAAAAACACCCATAATGGTGAAGAGTATCATATAGTAAGCCCCGTCCGACTTTACTACTTTCCTTACTGGTTTTAGGTGACATACTAACGAGTACCAGGATACTTCCTAATTGTATGTGCTGGCCGCCGTTTCTGATTGTAGGTTCTGAGCAGATTATGATAACTTTCAGGTGAAGTATAATTTAATCGACCACGTACACCATGTGTCGGCCTCTACATGATATTAGACATTAGATCTAGGAAGGGACGAAAATTGCTAGAATTGATGTCCCTGCCTCTAGACCTGCTTAATAATGTTGGGTTGTTGCGGAATAAATTATTACAATGAAATTATTCCGCAGAAAAAAAAAAAATATTCTTGGATTTCTAGTTCCTATTGACCCAGTCGTGCATCTTCGTCTTACCGTTAACTGACCCAATAAACCATTGACCTGTAAAGAACTATAGAAATAAATGAGTTATCTAGTTCTCTTTACCAAACCAAATCGAGAGAAATATGAAGACCATACACTTCACTAACACATAATTAGACATTCTTGTCTAAGACAATTAAATTTATCCACATTCACCATGGGGTATGGCTGAAAACAAATAGGTTCGAATCTCGCCAATGGTTTTAAAGTAATTTACTTAATTTAAGTTTAATCTCCATATACCTCTAATCAACTTATCTCCCCCGTTAATTATAATTAAACTTATCATATTCATATTTTAACTTTTTAATTGACGATTAAAAATACCATTTGCATTGGCGGTATTTTTCTCATTCAACTTGAAAATAAGATTCCATTTTTTGTTTTTAATCAGCTAATTTATATTTTCAACTTTTTTCGTTGATTATACAATAATCTCTTAAGTCATCAGCCACCTGCCAAAGCCAGCGAACAGGAAGTGCTGGGTTATTGCTGCTGTTGTTGTGTAGCAATTTCCATTCCATCCATTTCAAAGGATGCGTTCTAACTGCGCATAACTTCTACAATTTTATGCATCATAAAAAGTTGTTGTTTTGAACAGCGTTTGAAATGCTACATTTTGTGTAGCAGCACCCAAGTGGCGGTCATTTAAGTAAAAAAAAAACTAAGGAGAAAACAAGAACAATAAAAGATAAAGTTTATACAACAATGGCATGGGGTAGAATTTACGCACATGGGTTCCAATGCGTACTTTTGCAATTTTGAAAATGTTATTTAGAATTTTGTTGTGTGATGGGGCCATAAAGATAAAAATATATTTAAAACTTCTATTTTACAAATGAAAAATTGTGAAATTTAAACTCAAATGTTCATAACAGAATTTGTAACTCAGTTACACCAACTTTTATTTTTATTTTTAGCCGAAACTAAGATTTAAAATCTAAGATTTAAAATCAGCTGTAATTTGGTACTTAAAGTTATCACTTGATTTAAAATATTCTTACAGAACATGTTCAATATTTGTCCAGTTTTTAGGTTAGCCCCAATATAAAAGTAGCGCCCAACTTTCGGTATTCTAAATAAGTATTTTGGTATTTTGGGAATAAGTATAAATTACTAGAACTCCGGAAAAATTAAAATTACATCGACCTTAGAGAATCAGACAATGGATATACATCGGTAAGCATATTTTTCAAAGTACAGCCACTTCTGTGGGAAAATGCTTCTAAAACCTTAAAAGTACGCAAATAGTCCGGAACATTTTAGGGGAGCTACGTCCAAATGTAGACCTATATAAAAAACTGTTCTACATAAATGTTTTTTGCCCCACAAGAACCCGATATGCCAAACTACTGCCAATTTATATGGATGCATGATTACAGTTACTTTGTTGGGAAAATATGGTTAAAACTTTCAAGATACCGAATATTGGGCACACAACTTGAACTACAATTAATATTTTTAGAAATACCTAATAACTGTGGTACCTTTACATGGCGACATTCTTAAAAATATTAACATTATTGATAATTTTAAGTGAGACTATTTACTACCCAATCTGAACTCAAAACACCAAATCTAGAACTAATCTATAGCGAATGACCTTAAGACCTATACTTTCAAAACCGGTAAAGAAATTAGTAAAGTCGGTCCGGGCCGACTATAAGATACCCTTCAACACCTTGGGTGTAATCTACATATGTATCCTAACTGCAATTAGAAAAGTATATATGGAAGTAATTCATATCTAAATCTGAACCGATTATATATGAATCGGAGTATAAATGCGACCTCTACTTTGTTTACAATTTAACATCAACAGACGGATGGACGCACAAGCATAAATCGAATCAGAAAGTGATTCTATACATATTCTCGCTTCTTTTGCCTGTTTTACACATATGCACAAATATATAATACTCTGTACCACAGTATGGTGAAAGGTATAAATATTACATACCTACAATTTTCACCATAAAGTTTGTCATTTGTTAGCAAAGACGTTTCCCATCCCACGAACAACTATGTTATACTGTCAACACTTCTGATGTAACAAATAATGAGGGAATATATGGAACATACCAGAAAGTGGACCTATACCAACAATTTTGCCAAGCGACTGTGGTAAGCCATAACGTACACGATTTTTTACTGGCGTTTTTTATTAAAATCTCAAAACCGCAAGCCGTTGTAGGAATTTTATATAAAGGCTAGGTCTGACAACGGGCCAATATAGTTCATTCTTGAACCTGACGGTCTAGTTTTTTATCTCGATATCCTCCGAAGATTAATTACAATAGATGGCTAAATAGGGTATAAATTGACAATTTCGAGTATAGAGTATCTCCCGTTCTATGGTGGAATACGACTATATGGAGACTATGTTAACACACCTTAGACTACACTAACTTCAATACGTTGTGCAAAATTTTGTGTCATTCGACCACAAAAGATACACAAAGAAATATCCTGTACCACAGTGTGGGGATTATATGGGGACTACCCCCAAAAGGGGGTTAACATTAATAATTTGTATAAGGATATTTGTTACCAATTACTAATACAAGATACCAAACTACAGCGAATTCGGTAAAAAACGCGAATTCGGTAGATTAAGCACGTAAAAAAACTAAAATCACGCGGGGTTCAACCCAATAAATAGGTTTTTTATAAAAATGTTCTTGAGATATACATCAATCGAAGTGAAATCACGAGTCCTACGATCCTATAATAAGTTTAGGGCTTCAACTAGCTCGTCCGAAAACAGGGAAATTTCGGTTTCAAAATGTCAGCATCCGGCTTAGTTGAATGCGGTGGAAGCACAAATCTGTAAATGGTGTATTTGGTCATAAATTAGCAAAAGACAAAAAACAAATTGTTCGCTTCAGCATATTTTTACCCATTTTTACACCCTTCATCGTTGTATGTTTTTGTTTTTTTTTTTTTTTTTTTAATAGTCGTTTCTGACCCCATGAATTATATATACTCTTGATCAGTGTAAAATTCTAAGACGATCTAGCCATGTCCATCAGTTTATTGTTATCTCTCTAGCATCTGTAGAAACTGAGCTAGCTGTTCGAAGTCTTTTAACCAATTTTGCTGTATTTTTTTTTTTGGGATTTTAATGGGCGGAGAATCTCCTTACCAAAAATGGTCAATATTGGTCCACTTTTTACGGTAGCTCTCATGTAACGGTACCTCGTATTTTGAGTATTGTTAAAACATTTTTTAACAGAATCGGCTGTACTTTGATATTTTGGGTTTACCAAAAATTATTAACATTGGTCCTTGTTTCAGTGCGGCCCCTATATTACGGTCATCCTCCAATTTACAGTTTGTTCGGGGTTATTGGACATTTTTTAACACGTTAATAAAGTGAAGTTTGAAAATAATGTATGCATAGTAAAACAATATGATGATGTGATTTTTAAATCCTGATCCTTCAAATTCTATTCAATAGCTAACGATTGTGTAGGATAACGCGAGAAAAAAATTTTTTTTTGGTTCTCAATTCATTCAGAAGATATCGTGATTTCAACAGACGGAGGGCCGGGCTGACATGTCTACATCATCTTACCCTGATCATGAATATATACTTTATATATTCGGAAATAATATTTTGATGAGTTACAAACGGAATGTCAAAAGAGTTGTTGAGATTTCCAACCGATATTTGAAAGGGACATTCTTGAATTAGTATAGGTTTGAATTAAATAGAAAACAAAAATTCGGTGCTTTGAACCCGAGAATGCTGATCAACAATAATGTAGAATATTGCGGAGATGAAAAATTGCATATTGTGTTAATTGGAGTCCGGTTCAATAAATTAAGAAAAATATTATACGCAAGGTATAGAGTTAGAAGGATGAAATGTTTTCCAAAACAATTTCTGATTCGTTTTTACAGTAGAAAGGTAACCTCGAAAATTTTCTAAAATATATACAAATGAATATATGAAGCTAGTCTTCTTTCTGGGGTTTCCGAATAGGATTTACCCCCCCCCCCAAGCCATGAGCTTGTCTTTGTCGGACAGTGTTATTTATTGATTATACTTCATTAATTTTATGAAGACGAGTATTCCTACAGGATTATATACATAATACTGGTATATTTATTTTAGATAAAAAATACGATTAAGGAAATTCATGTTATATTAAGTAAATTTTAACGATCCCTTCGTTATACATTTAGAATAGGTTCCAAGGTAATAACAATGCCATAAATATTTTATTTTACAACAATTAAATGAATGCTGCTAGGAGTCTGTAAATTCTATTGTAGTTAGACAACAAAGTCACGTATTTAATTATAAAAGTTACAGTCCACGGCTGCAGTTATTTTTTTATTTCAGATTATAGACTGAAAATGAGAAATTTATTTGATAATTAAATCAAATGGAAGCCGGTCAATAAAAACAGCGTCATGTATTTTAAAATAATATAAGTAGGCGACTATAAAATTGGACAGATTGAAAGAAATAACATTTAATTAAGGCTGTCTAACAATGTGAAATGACAATGAAGACAAACCCGAGCCTTCTACAAATATGGCCCTACTTGATTAATGAAATAAATTTTAGTACTCTATTCTGCACATCGTAACTCCATTCTCATAACTTTTTTAATAATAAGATAAATGTAATAAACCAACAAGGAACGAATCTTCCACTCAATTTTACAAATTTGCAATGGCTCCATTTTCTGCGTAGTAAAGGAATGATCCCGTTTGAGCTCATTGTCATTTGTACTTTCCGTACTCTAAGCATCTTTATTTGTATTTTATTTAATGAAATTGAAACCACCTGTTGTGAGTTTTTTTTTTTGTTTTTTTTTTTTTTGTGATAACCCTCGGCTGCCTTTACTGTTGCTGATGTTTCTCCCGCTTACCTTTTCCAACTTAATATTCTGCTGTTGGCTCAGATGTTATCATTGATATCATCCGGAAATATCAACGGTAAGCATTTGACACATCATACAGTCAATTTTCGTTTTTTAACTAAATTTTGCCATATTGTTTTCGTATTTATTTTATTCTGTCGGTTTTTGTTGTTGTCGTAAGTACTTATTTTTTAATACCTTGTTTTCATCATTCTGTCACAATGTAATACCATGGAAGGTTATTGCTGATATGCCTGTTTCTCCTTCTCTTATGTCAGTAACAAATGTAGTCCAAAATAAACTGATGGGAATCATATTTAAAATTTAATTGAGAAGATGTGTTAGAGTAAAACTGCCAGGATACAGGAGGGTAGTACGAAAAGTGAACAAGAGAAAAAAGCGTTAAGTTCGACCGGGCAGAACATTGGATACCATCTCTAGCATTTTCGTTTTGTATCACAATACTTTACTTTACCCTAAACAATAAATCGGCATGTATTGCAATATAGGGGCTAGGCCTAAATGCGGGTCCATATACTTCACTCTGAAACCTGATGTTCTAGTTGTTTATCTCGATATCCTTCGAAGGTAGAATGATTACAACATATATCTAAATCGGCTAACTCGTCTTAAAATGTCATAGACGAGACAATTTCAAGAACAGAATATCCCTTATACTATGGTGGTATACGGCTAAATGGAAACAACCCCAAAACGCAGAACAAATCAGTTAACAATTTTAAGAGATGAAGGGGGCTATAGGCAGACTACTCCCAAAAGGGTCGAGAATTATTAATTTTTGGGAGGGAGATTTGTTACCACATACGACTACAAAATACCAAACTACTACGAATTCGTTCGAAAAACGAACTCTTAATATACCGACAATTTGGGTTACCGTTAAATGGAGGCTAGCGAAAATTTGGACCTATATTTATAATTTCTAGTGGGGAGATTTAGTACACAATAAGAACCGAACGTTCCAAATTACAGCGAACTCAGTTGCAAAATGCGCTCAAAACCCCCAAAATAACCAAAAATTTGCGTGTCGCTATATGGGGGTTATCCGAAAAAAACCTATCTTTATACATTTTTTTTTTGGGGAGATTTGGTACCCTATAAGAACACAAAGTGCCAAATTACCGAACATTGGAGGTACCGTTATATGGGGGCTACAAGAAAAAGTCGATCGATATTTATAATTTTAAGTGGAGAGATGTAGTGCCCAATAAGAACACAATGTACCAAACGCGATAAAGTATCCCATAATGTCGAAAATTGGGCGGGTAGCCTTCTATGCCTAAACGTAGACCGATATACTTTATCTTCGATCTTGACATGCCTACAGACAAAAGACAACTCTATGCAAATATTTGGCAATTTATCTCAATTCGTTTAGAGCTTTGAGTCATAGGAAATGATTATTTCGATGAAAAATAACAAACTTAATATACCCTCTATACTATGGTGAAAGGTATAAAAAGTCGAACGGGGCCGACTATGACACCCAACACCACAATCGGGAAACCGTTTGATATTTGTTGCCCCATTTAGATGAAATCAGACGAGCCGAAAATTTTGTTTCATGAAATCGGACGGAAAGATATGTGGAACAACGAAATCGGACGCAAATAAGACTGATGTAGAAGAACTTCGCTTTTATACGGATTATAGCAATTCGGCAATATACTGGAGTGAATCTGGAGACGAGGTACTTTATCGCGGTACTGGTAAATGTTGCATAAGTGAAACTAAATAGGAAGACATTTGTAAAGAAAATAAGATTTGTATTTAAATTCTACGTAGAAGAACTAAGTTAAGCTACTTTACAAGTGTTGATTGCAAGGAAGTATAACAAAGACAGCGACAACACAGAACCATAAAAAATGCTATAATATGTGCACATCAACGGAGAGGCTATCAGGCAAACTGAGGGGAAGTTGAAACACCAACGTGTGGGAAGTAATCTTTGTTCACATTCGAGCCAGATAATAAAAGGGCGAGATAAAGCCCGTGTATAATATAGAATTCAACTGAAATTCGTAGATGACAAATATGTCGGAATTGAAAATTGTAATAACGGTTAACATATGCTGTTCAAATATTCAAAATACCAACATATAAAGTAATCATTAAGTTCCGCAATCGGTCGGAATTTTCGTTTGAACCATTTGAGCTAACCTAAACTGTGGCAAGTCTGTTTGTGGAACTATGCCAATAAAAATTGTGATAGTTATCTGTAGGAACATTGACGAAAGCCGTGACGAAATCATGTGCCGTAGATAGAGGCATCCTTGGCATCCCTAATCGATCGTGTATGTCTTCCAACGAAAATTGTTAATGGAAAACATAGGAGATCAATCCTGAAGAATACACGACAATTTGTTTGCCTGAAACCTTCCGAGAGTTTTAATAAAGTATATCCTTAATCTAATCTCCGGCAAATATTTCAGATGCCGAAATTAATACATCCTCCTTGGGATATATACAAAGTGCATAGAAAAATCATTTTCCCAATCACCCTCGTACACATCTCACCATAAAAGAAGTAATAATACCACACCCACTCACAAACATTATCTTTAAACTGAGCCATTGTGAAAATGTACAACATGGGTGGATTTATTTAGCTTAAGAAAGCCACAACAACAAAAACATGTCGTACAGTCACGATTTTACAACATCTCGTAATAGATTTTATTCATTCACATTTGGCTTTGACAACAACTGTTTGGTGGAATGATAATGTGAAGCATTTCTTCCATTGTGCTTAAAATTTTAAATGAAATATGTTTTTAGAGATTCGCAGAAATCTGATAATTTTTAATGGAAGGAAATTGAAATTTGAATTTTTGCAGACAATTTGGGCGTATGCTTAATTTTCCATTCACAATGGATGTGAGGCGTATGATTAATATTAATTTCAATTTAATGAAGACATGTGGAACAGGATAGTGGATAAATATAAAAATGGTACAGAGGTCTACATTTCCTCTAGTCGGGAGTGGGGAATCTAAAGTTTAGAAAAGTTTAAAGTCGTGAAGCGTGAAAACAGCGTCGTTTAAATATGAATGTGTGGAAACGTGATTATATCCTCCGACATTGGGAAAATGTCCAACATAGAGTACTGCCGACGTAAGACAGTTGAACCACTATGGTCTTTCAGAATAAAATAGGATTAGGATTAGAATACACTATCTCTATTTTAATTTATTCATCAAAACCAAACATTAACCAGTAAGGAAAGTTCAAAAGTCGGACGTGCCGACTATATGATACCCTTCATGTAAGACATGTTAATATCTACAATATCCTGTAGATAGAACGGTCATAGAATCTTTGGAGGACCATTGAGATGAAATCGGGCTATCTAGATAAATATTTGAACAAATTGACAAATATTGGGAATTTGGTGCATCATTTACATAAAATCGGACGAAACTATATATGGGAGCTATATCTAAATCTGAACCGATTTTCTCTAATTTCAATAGGGTTCGTCCTTGGGTCAAATATGTGAACTGTGCCAAATTTTATCCAAATTGTTAAAAAAATTCATGTACTAACGGACATGCTTAAATCGACTCAGAAAGTGATTCTAAGCATATTCTCAAATGGAACCATGGGTCTATCTCGATTCCTTTTGCCTGTTACAAACATATGCACAAAGACATAATACCCTGTATCACAGTGTGGTGAAGGGTATAAAAACCCAGTAAGGAAAATAGTAAAGCCCGACCATCTATGTGTATATATTTAACAGATGTACGAATATTTAACAGATTCATCCTAAAAGTCCCATTTTTTTATGTATCATTCATATGAAATTGGACGAACTTAAATGTGCGGTTGGTCTGTATAGAAGAGGTGCTTATATGGACCAAATGTATAGAAAGTACAGGTATTTTAAAAGACCAATTATTATTTATAAACCTCTGTTTTCTACATACAGACTAATGGTCATTATACCTACCAATTGTCTACCAGCTGACTTCTGATATATGTACACTCTCTATCGGCCACTGTACATGCCAATTGATCTTTATACTGGCCTGTGGTCTCTATACAGACCAATTTGTCTTAATAAATCCAACTGTAAAGTGATGTGTCTATAGAAATTCAATTAACAGTGCATTGACTGTAATGAAAAGGTGATGACGAAAGTAACCCCAAATTACCGGAGGAAAAATTAGTGATATATGGAATTCTATCAAGCCAAATGAGTGCACACCATTAATAAATTCGAGGAATAATATAATAAATACATTAGCGATAATGACAAATCAATTGGGTGGATCGAAAATGAGGGTCAAATTGTTAAAAAAGGGTCAAAATTTAAAAAAGTGCAAAAGCTGGACTCCTTTATAATACCCTTCACTAATTTGGGTACATAAAAGAGATTTCTATATGTACAATATCATGTACATAGAAAATAATGAAATCGGACATAAATAATTATGTGATTTTTTTTTTTGATTAGGAGATTTCCACAAAACTGGCGATATGATCAAAAAAATATTCTATTTGAAAGGAGTTTCTGTCGCGTAGCCAATGTATACAGATTCATACACTGTTGAAAGTCTTAAAACCCCGGTCGAAGGCCTTCCACCAAAAAAACATGCTATATAAAAGGAGATTCTGCCAAGTAGAAATAATTTCCTTGGTTTTTAGGGTTCTAAGATGCAACAGATGCAGACACATATCGCACCATTTTGGAAAGGGCAATATGTGGTCTATGGAAAGGTATTTTAATAAGCTTTGAAATAATATCCATTTTATATTAACCCGTAGAATCGGGTACAACCGGGTTTAACCGGGTAAGTCCCACAAGAAAAAGCATATCCTCATAATTAGGGTAAAAATACCTACCTCTGGAAAATGTTTCAGAAAATTCTGATCGTTTTTAATAAATTAAAGTTAAGCCTGCTGTGTTAAAGTCAATTTTGTTTTGTTTTTTATTAAATCGGCAATAACTCTTATGTTTATATTTTGAGACATGTCAATCTTATGTAAAATTTTTCAAATATAAATAATATTCACAAAAATATGAAATTTTGACTTTGACCTCATGTCATTTGTAAACAGTGACGCACAATTACATAAAGTTTTACTGAAGAAAAGCTTAAAGCCCTTAGATTTTAAATATTGTAAAATGGTTGCCATATTTATTTTCGGTCAATTTTTTATAAATCGCGCATCAGATATCCAAACATATCCAATGGTGACGATATTTAAATCGGATATATAAATTTGCCCGATTAATACAACATTTTGCATAACATATTAAATTGAGTGGAGAACGACGTTCCAATATATATAAGGGGTTATCGTAGGTGGATGAAAGTCCTACAAATGATTATTATTATTGCCTTAATAGCAAGTGAAAAACAATAGTTCCTGTAAAATTCTTTAATTTGACTATATATTTGTAAATTAGAATATATAATTCAGATTCATTACCTTATAAACAAATCCGACTTATTAAAAAACTTTAATTAACTCAGTTGAGTGATTTTAAATTCATGACACAGTCTGCATATTTATGTATGACGACCATTTCCTCTGTCAACGTAACGTTCAGTTGAAAACATACTCACTTACACACACAGATGCTCACCCACTGATTAATGAAATTACGACCCAATTCAAATTACACATGTAACAATTATATGCGTGTGTAGTAAATTTAATTAACAAACTTATTGTTTGGTTTCTTCCCCATCCCCACCCTATACAAGCATTTAATTCTTGGTGTAATTTTTCATAGGCTCAAGAATCAGCGGATGTAAATGTTTTACATAATGTTGATGGGTGGGTTTTTTTGTGGAACAGTGTGTGTCCCTTAACAATGATAGAACAATTGCATTGTTAATTTTTCAACCAGACGTTGGGTGGGGCGGGGAGGGTATTAGTCGTTACATTTCAGAATACGCAAGGAAATAGAGTTACGTTGCTGCCATTCTTTCAACAACCCTATTTGTATGTTATAATTTGTATTGCCTCACAAGGCAAACACGCTTTCTTCCGTGTTTAAATAATTCAACATGTTTGGATAGAGCTACTCTCGATTTCACCATGTAAGAGTTAAAATCTGTTGATGTACTTACAATTATAAATATGTATGTATTTTGTGGTTGTCATGTTTAAATAACTCCGTTGAGAGTCATAATTTTGCATCATTAAATCATTGTATTTGTGTTCACGTTTTCATACTCGTTCCTTATATAGCTCTTCCATACACTTTGTTTGCTATTGTTATGCCATAGCTGTCGTTTTTGTTATGTGGTAGTATTGGTGGTGTAGCTAATTGCATCGAATAAACCAAACATCTGGTTTGATGTTGTATCAACAACATCATTTCATCAAGAACAAATATAACACATGTGTACATATGAGTTTGTAAAAGGAAATAGGGTATTGTGAAGAAACCAGTCACGAATAGCACTTCCTATAATTCAATTCTTTGTAATTATTTCATGATATACATACAATATTGAAACAAACTGCTTCTGATTGGAATAAAAAATCTATCTGTAAATGCAAAACAGTGTAAGAGAGAACAAGACGAAAGACAACTCCGTGCAATATTTGGTTATTTATCTTCTTTCGTTTTGAGGCGAGAATAATAAAAACAATGTTTTTCGATGAGTTGCAAACTGAAATACAAATACCCTCCATATTAAGAGGGATCAGAGACATATGAAGGGGGTAGGGGCCAAGACTCCTAGCTACCACATATTTTCGGCGCCATTAAGACGAAGTCTAAGTGACACATTTTGGGTGTTTTGTTCCAATTTGGGACACATGGAATCGCAGACATACACTTATCTTCTTTGAACCACTATGAGAAATTGCAAAACTATGTATTAGAGGTATATGTAAATCGGGACGTATTTGACAACCGCGGCATCCACCATTTGGTATGCTGCATCACTGTGCGCTGGCAAAATGTATATTAATCGGTATATGAGCTCCGACGAAAATATATCTAAAATTTAATATTGACTTATACATCATTATACATCAGTCTCATTTGCGCCCATGCTCTGACGGAAGACAAAGATGAACAGACCAAAAACATATTTAACGAGCGCCTATAAACAGCATATGACCGCTGCCCTGGCCATGACATTAAAGTTCTGCTAGGAGATTTTAATGCAAAAATTCAAAAGGTAAAATATGTTTGGCCCCACCGTCGGAAAACTCAGGCTCCATGAAGAAACATCAGACAACCGCATGAGGTTGATTGACTTCGCGACAGCAAACAACGTGATAGTTAGCAGCACCGGATTCAAGCATCTCGATATACATAAGACCACCTGGATTTATCCCGATCGAACAACGAGAATACAAATCCGTCATGTAGTGATAGACGGAAGGCATACCGTGTAGCAGCCAAGGTTCGCACCCGTCTTAAGGGGAACCCCCCTTCATTCACGGTATAAAAAAATTATTTTGTATTTTGATTTAATTCGAATCAAGAATCGAATTCAAGAATGTCCTATGAAATTTCAAGTTAAAATCTTAAAAACTCTTAAAGATATAGCCGATTTATTGTGTCAGTGACGACAAGAGGACTTCTCAAACTTTAAACGCATTTTTCTCCAAACAGCGTTTTTCAAATGGCGGGCACGATAACTCAAAAACTAATAATCCGATCGATTCCAAATTTTGGGACGTTTCGATCTAACACAACATGGAAACTCGACGTCGAAAAGCTGCAAACACAACAGAATTATAGGGAGACAAGGAGAGAGGAGAAACGTATTTTCAGAAAAAGAAGAAAGAACAAAAAAAAAACGTGAGCGGGAGCAAATCGAGATGTACAGAAGTCAGAACGAGTAAAACAACAACCCAAAGGCTTTGGTGCAGGCATATACAGAAAGCGTGTGGAAAATCTGGAAGGAGCATTTTGAAAAGCTTCTGGTATCAAATAGTTGCGGTGAAGATGATACCTCAGAACCAATAAGAGATGATGCCAATCAATCGGCTAAATAATAAAAAAGCAGCAGGTGACGATGTGTTACCAGCCGAACTATTCAAGACTGGTGGTCAGATGCTGGTCAGGAGTATGAACCAGCTGATTAGTACAATTTGGCTAGAGGAATGCATATCCAATGATTGGAACCACAGCATCCTATGCACCGTGCACAAAAAAGGAGACAAGAGGATATGAGCTAACTATAGAGGAATAAGACTCCTTCCCAAGCCAATGGTCAATGATATTATTGGACCATACCAATAATGCGGCTTCAGACCTGGCCAGATTTTCACTCTGTGCCAAATCCTGGAATAGACACCCGGAAAACACATTCCACATGTTACTCGCCTACGCCGAGACATTGAGAGCGGTAACATCCACCTTTGACCAAATTGAGAGGGAGTCTGCCAACTGTGGAACTTGAGAACTAAAGTTTCGAGGTAGTCAAAGATTTTATATACCTTGGTACCACCATAAATAAAACTAATGATATCAGTTTTGAAATTTGGAGAAGGATAGTGTTGGCCAAGAGTTGCTACTATGGTCTAAGTTAGCAGTTTAGAAACTAGGCCATCTGCCGCCAGACTAAACTCGCACTCTACTACCCGTGCTGTTATATCGAACCATCTGATGGTTAAGGCAAAAGGGGAAGGCCACGAATTAGAAGATCAAGTGGAAGACAACATTGCCTAACATGGTCTTTCGAATTGGAAAAACAGTGCAAAAGACCATCGCGCCTGGAAATGTTTTTTATGTTTGGCTTATGGAACGAAAGTTCTGCCACAACCCAGCTAGGTATGTAAGTAAGTAATGGTGCACCGTTTACATAAATTCAGATGAAAATATATGTGGGTGTTATATCTAAATATGAACCTATTTTCACAAATTTCATTAGGGTCCTTGGACCATATAAGTGACCCGTGTCAAATTTTATCCAAATCGGATTATAAATGCGACATGTACTTTGTTCACAACTTAACACCAACAGACGAAGGGACATGCATAAATGTACTCAGAAAGCGATTCTAAGCATATTCTCAAACGCAATTATGGGTTTATCTCGTTTCTTTTTCCCTGTTACAAACATATGCATAAATACATAATACCCTGTACCACAGTGTGATGAAAGGTATATATATCAGATTACAGACAATTCGGTTAAAAAACGGTTTGCCGAAAAGAATTTGCGCCCTATTAGGCCGATATTGATAACTTTTAGTAGAGGGCTGTCGTATCAAATGGGAATCCAATACACCAAATTAGACCCATTTCTCAAATTTAGATATAGCTCCCAGGGACGTACGTAGGGGAGCGGCCCTGGGGGCCCGGGCCCCCCCGAAATGATTTTTTCCACTGTAAATTTATGTTTGCAACAGCGAATCATTTCATTTTGTACTACCGGGCCCCCCCCGAAATGAAATCCTGTGTACGTTGCTGATAGCTCCCATATATAGTTTCGTCCGATGTTATGTAAATTGTGCACTAAAGACCCAAAGTTTGTACGATTGACATTAATCTCGGGCACGTTTTGTTGAAATCGGTTCAGATTTAGATATAGCTCCCGTTGGATTTTAGGTAAATGGTGCATCGAGTGGCACGAAATTTTGCACAATGTATCGAATTGAGACTAGAATGACGTTATTGGCTTTGTTGAAATTAGTGCAGATGCAAACACAGATTTCAGATATTTCCAACGAGTGTCTGATTGAGATTAAATTCTGAAGAGTACGGCCTACGGAATAGCGTGTATCAAGTTTGCTCTAAGTCAATTTACATAAATTTGTCCCATTTTACGCGAACAACTCTATACTTGCCCAAATTAAATGAAATTTAACATAGGTTCCAGAATAGCATAAATATCACATATTCAAGTTCGTTCAATTTCATGTCAATGTTCTTTCAAAAAGGTCACGTCTGTTAGGAGACATATGTAGAATATACCCATAGTGGTGAAGGGTATCATATAGTTGATCCAGTCTTTCGAAAAGGTCATGTCTTTTAGGAGACATATGTAGAATATACCCATAGTGGTGAAGGGTATCATATAGTCGATCCAGTCCGACTTTACTACATTCCTTAGTGTTTTCTTAAGAACCCAATGTGCCAATTTACATTGGTCCAAAAATGGTCTCAAACCCCAAAATACCGAAAATTTGTGAGGCCATTATACCGCCCATTTTCGCACTTGATCTGCATGTAGACAAAAGACAATCAAAAATTTTGGCGATCCATCTCAATTCGTTACATGCTAGAATAATTCGTTACATGCTAGAATAATTGCAATATATAGAATTTTATCCTTATCAAGAATATTTTGATGAGTTACAAGCGGAAAGGTATACAAAGGTAGAAATATAAGCTGTTATTGGTCGTAGGGTTAAAGAAGATCTGCAATGACAAATTACAATAATTTCGGTAGGAAAATCAAAATATTGACCTATATTGATCCTTGAACAGAACAATTGTACGTGGCTTATAGTACATTGACATACCTAGTATTTTCCTTAATTTATTCCAAATAATGAAAACAGCGACTTACATAAACAATTTAAGATTTCTTGTAGTTTTAAACAGTTTAAAAATTCTCTTAGACACCACTTAACTTTTATTTGCTTTATCTGCATTGCTCTCTCTGGATCTCCCTCTAAATAATCGATGACATTCTTTAAACAAGAATTTCTTCAAGCTTAGCCACTGCATTTTTATGGTAAAAAACTGGTCGTTGACATACCAAAACTTTGTTTTACCCGTTCGAAAAGATTGCATTCGAAAGTTTTATGTGTCAGAGAAGAAAAACCTAATGTCATTTGACACTAAATGTCCTTGTGACAACACCAGAAACAAGTGATAAAAAACATCTAACAAAGTTAAATCTGGGCGGAAAATGCAATATGGCCTTTAAAAAACTTTAAGGTTGTATCACAAAAAGAAAAACAAAAAAACTACGAGCATATGCATTTGTGAGTGTGTTTGAGTGAAGTGATAAAAAACAACATTGTCCTACCTAGAAAAGAACAGAGAAAATGTATGTATGTGTGTATGGATGTATGTACATTTATCACCAATCCTCAGTTGTAAGAAAAACAACACATTCCAGGTAAACCAATATTCAGTGTAAAGAAATGCAAGTGTCAGAGGCGTGGTGTCGTGTAAAAAGACATTATTGGTAATTTTATTACTGTGAGAAAAAAATAAAAATCGATGAAAAACAGATACAAACTTTGGATTGTTGTGGATATTATATACCCTCCATCGTAAGGGAAATATATAAATTCAAATTTAAAGGAAAGTTAATGTAGTGTCAAGCCATAGTGAATCTCTAATTTCAATGTTTTTAGAGGCAATATTTTACTGATTGGAAATCTGGAGTGAACAAACACAAATTGGCAAACATAAAATATTGAAAATATGACACTATGTCACCTGATCCGCAAGCATATCCAAATAATTAGCATACCATAACCATAGGGTATGTATATTTCATATAAAATTCCCGAGCAATTTTTAGCCGCATTTTCCAACCGAAATGACTCTAATTTGACATTTCTGGGTCTTAAAGGCTGACAATAATTTGCGCAGATATTGGTCATTATAGGTCCATGTGTTGACATGTCTCGGGCGTAACCTTTTAAAGGTTACACCCGTTTCCGGTTTTTTATGCTTGTAGCGCCCCGAAAGGTCTGTAATTTAGAATTTTAGGGATGTGGCGGCTGGCATACAATTTTTCATTAGAGGTCAATGTTAGGACATAGCCCCTACATAGAGATCCAGCTCAGTTATTTGTATTTTGAGGGGTTTTATCGCATTTTTCAACCGAAAAGGCCGCAATTTTGCATTTCGAAGTTCCGTAGGCTGGTATACATCCACCCATATCATTGTATCCCCTATATAAAGACACTGGCCAATTTCGGGGTTTGTGAACATTTCAGACAAATTTCCCCCCACCTAAGATTCTTTAATTTAGTGTTCCAAGTTATTTGAGTGTAAAACTTTTCTGCAATTTTTTTCAATAAAATTCTATGGTTTGTATTAGTCTTCAAATAAAGTCTTCAAATAAAATCTTCTTTGAAACTTTTAACTTAGAAACTTTTAACTATATAGATCAATGTGTTTATATACATACAGAGGTGTCGTTTGATTGTTAGTATGCTGAATTTCCAATCCTAGTTTTTGAACTTAAGTGTCTGTAACTTGGGTTTTAATTATCTCAGATACTATCAGATAATTTTCAATTACAAACAGAAACAGTGGCGTAAATTGTGTACTTTTATGTAACAGACAAATGGAATCGAGATAGACCCATGGTTTCTTTCATTTTCTGAGTCGATTTATGCAAGTCCGTCCGTGCGTCCTTGTATTCTTTCGAATAATGTTCAAGTCGAATTTATTATCCGAATTGGATGAGATTTGGCATATGTAACTAATTTGACCCAAGGACGAACCCTATTAACATTGGAACAAATCGGTGCTCCAAACTCTCAAGGTCAGTCTGATCCGGACAAAAAGTTGCACAGAGTGCTAAATTAAGTTCAGAACGGCATATATTAATTATTTTTGAAATCAGTTCAGATTTAAATATACCTCCCATGTATATTTTCGTCCGATGTAAATGGTGCACCAAACCCCCAAGGTTTGCACGGCAGAGACAACATTTTGCAAAGCCTTCTGAATACGCGTATTTGAAATGTTTTTCGAAGTATTTTCAGATTCAGATATAGGTCCCATACATATCTTGGTGCGATTTTATGTAAATGGAGCACGAAGTTTGTCCAATTGAGACAACATATTTATCCGATTGAGACAACACTAAAATAGGCCCACTTTGATGCCTGTGTTGAAATCGATTCAATGGTTAAACCGGTTGAATGGTGCTCCGAAGGTTTGCTGATTGAAAAAAAATTTGCGCAATGTGCCGAAATAGGTCCAGATTGATGTATGCGAAGTTTTGTGGAAATCGGTTCTGATTTATATATAGCTCCCATAATAGTTTCGCCCAATTTTATGTAAATTATCCACTAAACTCCGAATATTTGTCTGATTAAGACAAAATTTCGTAACAAAATTAGGTGCAGTTTGATGTCTGTAAAGTTTTGTTTAAAAAGATTTAGATTTAGATATAGCTCACAAATATAGTTTCGTCAGATTTTACGTAAATGATGCACAAAACTTTCATGGTTTGTCCGATTGAGACGAAATTTTGCATAGCGAATGCAGTTGAGCCAACAATGATGTGTGCTTATTGAAATCTGATTTTATGTAAATGATGCACCGAAGAGCCTATGTTTGTTCGATTCTCACGAAATTTGATATGAGATGAGTTTAGAGTGATATTTATTATAATTGCAAAAATCAGTTTAGATTTATTTTTGATATATATTTTCGTCTGAATTTATGTAAGTGGTGCACCGTGGAGCCTAAGTCTGTTCCATATACACTAGATAAATTTGTTGACAGAGCAATATATATATAATATATTCGTCCCCGTCCGACTTTTGAAGTTGCTGGTTTTTATGTGGCCATCTTCCTGTCATATATTGTTGGTAGAATTAATAATCCTAAATCCATTGCGTAAAATTATATAAAAAACCTTCGTAAAATTAGGGTTTTTGACAGTTGTGCCATTTTGAGTATGATGTTGTTGTTTTTTGGACTTAATCTGAAATAAAATTTATAGATCTTATTAAGGGCTAAAACATTGCTAATGAATGATAATCAATATTTCGAGTAGTTCAAAATTAAAATCGGTTGTTAACTAAAATCTTAGCTAATAATTCATAATCCAGCTAGAATGTTTCTTTTACCATATTAAGCTTTCAAGTTGAAAAAATTGTCGGAGTGTTAATATAGACTATAATAAGTGTCTAAGGAGCACCTTTTGTGTATAGCGAAAGTTTTGAAACGGCCCGTCCGACTTTCGGCTCTCCCTTATTGATTATCGCTTATGAAGACTTTGACTGCAAAAATGATCGTTAAGTATTATATACAACTAGCGGGCCCGGCAAACGTTGTCTTGCCTAGCAATTTTGTTGGTGTATAATGTAATGGCATTTTAGATTTGTTCTTTGTAATATTTTGGTATTTATCAGAGCACGCATAAAGTAACATTATAGTACTAAATATCTACAACTTGATGCTTATGAGCGAGTCTTGCTGCCATTTTTGAAAAAAAAAAATTAAATTCAATAAATTTAAATGCACATATAAGTTTGACTTTCGGATTTCATTACCTTTCCCAATATATTAATATTGGCCCATGTTTCGGGATTCCGCCCATGGTAGCCCTCAATATTCGGTATTTTGAAGATCTTAAATACGGTCTTTAACAGAATTCTTCTAATTTAATATAAGCAATATTTATTGAGAAATTATCAATATTGGCCCAAATATCTGTATTTGGCTGTAATTTTATATTTTGGATGATCATCGAGTAAAAAATGTTCGAAGCAAAATTTGCCCAAGCTTTCAAGAAGCCCCCTTTGGGGATTTAGGCAAGTTTTTCAACCTAATCGGCTGTAGTTGGTTGTTTTATTTGGTAGCATGAATCCTACTAAAATTATTAATATTAGTCCATCTTTGTGGGGTTGCACATAACAGTACCTACAATATTCAGTATTTTGGGTAGTTTGGTCAATATCAACAAAATAGGCTGTAATTTTATATTTTAGATGGTCATTGAATACAAAATCTCCTTACAAAAAAATTATAAATATTTGTCCAAGTTTCCGGGTAGCACCAATATACTGATATACCCCATTAATTTTCCTACAAAAAACGAATATATCTTCATTCCCATTGTAGTAGCTGTAATATGTCATTGCGGTATATTGTTTGCGAAAAATTCTCTATTTATGTCCAAGTTTTGATAAGTTTCTAATTGAGCTTACTGATACACATTTTTGGTATCGGATATATGCGAGGTGTTCTGTTTATAAGTTCAAAGATATTAACAAACGATTAGACATATAACCACAATATAATGGTTGATTTTCCATCCTTTTTTACCCTAAATAGAATGATCGCGTGTAAATTCAATTATAAAATTTTCAATTTTATTTTGTATTCTCACATAAAAAATTTCAATACAATGTCAATAGAATTGAAAAAAATAAATATTTTGAAATTGGCAAATGTAGGATTAAAGGAATGATACTATTTTTCGCGATGTGATGCTACCAAAATACCTCGATACCTAATTCGTGGAAATGCAAATATGCTTCATAATATATTTTTCGCGGTTCTCGATCTTTTTCTCACCTTTTAATCCTACTCTGAAGCTCCACGAACATTTCAAGACTAAGATAAGAAAAACACGTTCAGCCGTTCTCGAGTTTTAGCGAGACTAACGAACAGCAATTCATTTTTCAAGGCAATGACAATCCAATTAATTTTAGAAAATTAACATATTTTGAGAATTTTCCATAATTGACAATTTCTTCAAGATATACGCTGCCCATTTTCGCCCAAAATATGTCCAAAAAGAACTCCGAAGAGATGAAACCATAAAGGTTCGTTATAAAATGTGTGAAAATGCTAATTTCTTTCAAATTATATTTTGCAACATTTCCGCGGATTTTTCTCAAAATGTTCTTTCACTAAAATCTGTCCACTTCAATTACAGACTACTTACAGAAACTTTAAGTCAAATCGGTCCAGCCGTTCCTTTAAAATAATTTTTGCAAAATTTTCGTGGATTTTTCTCAAAATTTTATTTCATAAAAACCTTCCCACTATAATTACCGACAACTTAAAGAAATTTTGAGTCAAATCGGCCCAGCCGTTCTCAATTTATGCGTTAGTATACATTTTTCTTGCTCCATTTTTATATATATAGATTTATTATGTTGAAGGGTATACCAAATAAATAAATGTGAATCTATGACCATATGACCAAGCTCAATTTAATATATATTCTATTATAGTGTAGGGTACAAAAACATTATAGCGAACATAATATATAAGGACAATGTTGTTCTTTTTTACACTTCATGTCAAATGGAATATCTACCCTGGCATAGAGACATATGTATGCACAACATGATGACATAAACAAATGTATTGAGGCACAGAGACAGGAAATTGATGTATTCTTTTGCAGTTTTACTCTATATTGACAAACAAAAGCATTCATCATGAATATTGGTATATACTTGCAACGTAGCAACCAAATGATGCAACTGAAGTATGTGTTGGCATTTTTTGCTATAACGAAACCGCTATCATGTCACCAATATCACCACCAATGCCGTAATAAGTAAAAATACAATTTGTTGACAGCTGTTGAAAATGCAAAAAAAAACTTTAATACAGACTCATTCATACATAGATATGTACATATGCCGCAAAAATGCATTTGACTGTATCGTTTACTTTACTTATTTAAGAACTATATGCATGGTTGTATGAAATAAAATACATACATATATGGGAATATAGATACTTCAGTGTGGACAACCAGCAACATCAGAAATAAAATCGGTTTATTTGCAAATTAATGCTTAATGCTTAAAAAAATTTACCCAAATTTAGCATTTTATGAAGTTTAGCAAAATTTTTCCGAATTTTTGAAATATTTTTATTTTGCAAAAATGTTGACATTTATCACATTAATTTAACTCACAACCACTGTACACCACTTGGATTTACCTGTTAATGCCTTCAAGTTAATCCCGAACACAACACTTTGTTTCCTGTATGTCATTAAATTACCATTCATTCGGGTAGGCAAACACAGAACAACAACGGAAAATGTTGAAACAGCAAAAAGCTCCCGAGTGTTCAGTTAATGAAAACAAGTAACATTTATTTTAACAAAATTATGTAAATTATAGCACCGACATAACAAACAACACACACACACAAACAGGCAATCTCACGGACCGGTGATGCTACTGACATGCATACTCATCAGCTACAATTCAAACAATTTATACACATTTAAAACTCATTCTTCCGTTTACTGGTCGTCGGTACATTTATATTTACACAAAGTAATAATGACACATTACAAATAAAACGTTTTACTCCTGCTGCTACAGCACTTGTTCATCGTCTGGTTCTTCCTTTAGGTTTATGAAAATTACATGATAAGCGTGTTGTTTTCATATTTATCACTTGCCTCTGAACATGTAGATTCATTAATATTTATGTAAAGATTTTCCTTTTATTTTGTTGTGTTGTTATATATTTTCAATTTAAAATGCTGAGTTAGCTGTAGGACAAATTAAAAATTAATTTAAAGAAGAAAACAATTAAAGTGTAATAATTTATTGAGAAATATTATAAAATAAATAACATAATAATTGTGGGTAATTATTTAGATATTATTGGAATCATGGAAAACTTCTGTTCAGATTATGCAAAATTTGAACAATAACTTATGTTCGAAACAATAATATAAACCATGACTATGAATTTCTTAAATAATTCTTTCAAACACCTAAATAAGTCAGGATTTTAAATAATTTTTTTTTCAAGCTCCCAAATAAGGCGTGGATTTTTTAAATAATTTTTTCAATCGTGGATTTTTAAATAGTTTTTTTCAAGCGTGGATTTACCTAAATAAGGCGTGGACTTTTTAGATCATTTTTTCAAGTTCCTAAATAAGCCGTGGATATTTTAAATAATTTTTTCAAGTTCCTAAATAAGCCGTGGATATTTAAAATATTTTTTTCAAACACCTAAAATAGGCGTGAATTTTTTAAATAATTTTGTTATATTTTATTTGAAATCAGATTTTTCCATTACAACACAAAAAGTGTGGCCTGGATTTTTAATACAAATGTCAACTATCATACAATCCTATGATTTAATCTAACCTCAATTGAAGATGACAATCAAATAAAAAATTCCTGGCCATATCACTTTCTCCCATTCAATTTTACAGAATAATTTATATTACATTACATGGCCTTAAGAACACCCACAAGAAAATACAAAAACTAAAAGAAAAACCTTCACAATTTATTGGTACAACCATGGAAAAAGTCCTTGAAAACCTTGACCAAACGTTTATAGGTATGAAGTGAATAAACCACTTGAAAAAGTGACCAACAATAAAGCAATGAAAATATATTCGAAGCAGAAGCAAAAACAACAACAACACGAAAACGTTTAAAGCAGTTTTTTTTTACAATTTGCTTTATTTATTCCGCTTCCCATTACATTGACATTGAGCCAGCCAAGGACCGGGCTACAAATGAACATTCACTTCAAACACGCTGTGGTTACAACAGCTATCTAGTGCTGATGGTTGGCAGTGGGTTTTTGGTCACATAAAAAAACCATTAGTTCGTTGGTCAACCATGGCCTTCTATGCCATGAATGACCAACGGTCTGCCAGTCTATCTGTCCGCTTAGAAAAATGTGTTGGTATTTTTTGTTTTTTGCTCGTTGTTTTCCTTTCAGTCATTTGTGTTTAATATTTCCTTAGACAATTTGCATTTTCCAGTTTTATGGTCATGGCATGTCGTATGCAAATAATGTAAAAACGGTTTTCGGTTTCCTTCGTATTTTCGTCCTCTATACCACAAGTATTTCCTACAAATCTTTACATTTCTTGGCAGTATTTTTTCATAGTTGGTCTTCCACAAAACTACTTACACTTTCTTTATAATATACTGTTATACCACACAGCATGTAAAATATATATTATTTTAGTTTATTGGTTTGTAATACATGGCTGTAATGGTCAGCTGATAACACTGTCGGTGTCTTTGTAGGGGCAGTGGACATTTTTTTTTTTTGTATGGGTGTAGGTAATAGGTCAGTATGGTAAAATACCAAAACTCTGTGGGAGTTTTAAGAGCAACGATTTTTATTGTACCTTACAACCTCCTATATACATACAATCAATATATATAGGATGATAATAGAGCAACTGTGTTGAATCTTTGAGTTCGCAATCTATGACATAAAGATGAGAAATGTAGATTATGAATTAGTATTTTATCTAGAGTGTTACCTCAAGCTCAATTGTTGTCATACACCAAAATTCACAATTGGCTTTGGACCTTGATGATTAGATTCTTCAAAATACTGAAAGCTGGAGGTAGCATATGACAATATCGGTTGAAAAAGTGCCCAAAATTTCGAATTATCCGTTGTTATCGGTCTAGCCTGAAATTTAGACTATAATGATTATTTTGTGTAGAGAGAGTTTTTATCTTAATGAGAATTAAAATTATAAAATATATTCAAAAGTTTGCCAAAAGGTCGACATCTTTATATGGAGTCAATGTCTCTGAAAATTGTCCGCTATTCGTTACCATTCTAAGAATATTAAATACCAAACAAGGTACAGACAAGACATTAAGGTTCGAAAACTAGGCTAGGAACTCTAGCATAACAAAAATTAATTAACATCTCTGTATTTATTGAAAACTATTGAAGTTTGGTGAAAATTTTATGTCACGTTCAGGACCGGTTAATTTGCCCTTACATCGGGCGCCATTATACTATTTTTTGGTGGGGCTATGTTACAGCTCGTATCAATTGACGCCTAGAAATACAAAATTTGAGGCGTAGTATCTTTGCATGGAATATTAAAACATTAAGGGGTCCCCTCATTCTCGATTTCAAACTTTTGGGGTTTAGGAAACGCTTCTACAATGACGCAATAAATGGGCTATATCTTGAGATGTTCCCTTGAAATTTTAGAAGGAAATTCTTGAACTTGTACAAATTCGAATTAACTAGAAGATCAAAATTAAATTTTTTGAAACCGAGAATAAGAGAGCGATAGGCCCATGGTTCCTTTTGAGAACATGCATAGAATCACTTTTTGAATCGATGTATGCATGTCCGCCTGCTGTCCATGTTAAATTGTAAAAAAGTACAAATAGCATTTGTGAGTCGAATGATATTTCATTTGACGCAGCCCACTTATTTGGCTCAAGGACGAAGCCTATTTAAAATTGGAGAAAATCAGATTTAGATATAACTCCCACATATATGCGTCCGATTTTATGTAAATGTTGCACCGAACGACCATCGTGACACAACATTTTGAAAAACGTACTGTGGTTAGTATAACCTACTCTGTGACAAGTTTCATAGAAATTAGTTCAAATTTAGATATGGCTTCCATATATATTTTCGTCCGACGTTAGGGTAATGATACACCAAACTCCACATAATTTTTTTCGGAACGTACTGAACTAGTATACCCTAAAGTATGTCAAGTTTAGTAGAAATCGGTTCAGATTTACATATAGGTCCCATGTATTAGGTTGGGCTAGTAGCCGATTTTCACAATCCTCCCTAGATACCAATTTTTAACATTAAAGAAATTTGGCAGTGTAAGAAAAATATGATAATCGCTTGATGCCAAGTTCGGACTGTATGGCGGATGCATTAAAACTTCCCAACCAAGCTCCCGAAGTTTGTGGCGAGTCACTGTGGAAGCTATATCCAAATAATCACCGATTTCAACGATAATGGATATACTAACTTCAATACGTTTTGTGCATATCGGCCATATTTGTGGGTCGTTGATGCGTCAATTACTTACAATCAGACGATATATTTGGGATCTATATCCAAATCTGAACCGTACTAATCGGTCAAATGTTGAGGCTTTGATGCAGCATTTAAAAAAATCGGAAGCGATTTTTCCCAATTTCCATAGCGTTTGTCCTTGGACCAAACAAATGAGCTGTGCCAAAAGGGTGAAGGGTATAAACAGCAAAACAATTTGTATGCCCTTCACCACACTGTGGTCGATTGGCACACAAATATATAAGGAAAAGTTTATAAGGAGGGTATCCAAAGTTCAACCCGGCCGACCATAATGCTTTTTCATATTTGTATTTGCGCAGAGACATTATACATTGTACTACAGTGTGGTGTAGGGTATAGAAATGCGATAATTGAACATAGGTAACTTAGGGAATGGTTAACGTTTTTTGTTAGTCCTCGTATATGAATCAGCTATATTATAAATATATTATTCGGCATGGTTACTACATAGTTTTAAGTTTTAATTTGCGACGAATTCGATATTTTGAAATCACTGAAGGGCTCGTCAATGCAATCTTATGTGCTATAACACTTAGGTACTAATCCTTTAGCTGTGAAGTATCACATTCCACATTCTCAAAAATTCAAACATAACATTCAGACACATACATTACGAAACCTTGAAGTTACTTATTTCCATTAGATTCTTACTTAACTTCAACATATTACTTTCATCTTACACTCACTTAATGCAATGTGTTCTCAATGTCACATTGCTAACCATAAATTTCCTTCTGAAGTAAAATCTTCGCGGTTCACTTATGTCGACAACACCCGCATAAATAAGGAAATGTGCAATTAAGTAGTAGTACAGCCACTTGTAAAACTATTTCCTTGCTACTCTTTCTACCTTCAAATATTTTCTAATGCAAATAACTACACTAGAATGAATGTAAGAAAGTACATCTTTACTTGAAATTAGAAGGACATATTTGGTAAGGTACATTTAACCACTACAATAATCTAAGCATTTTTTTAAGTTTATATGGATTATCAAATATTCAGCCACATTAATTTGTTCATATGGTCGGCGCCGTCAGGTCCGAAGTTTTTTTCTTACGGGATTTTCGTGTAGTAATTTTTAAACCTTTTGTTATTAATGAATCCCAAAACTCAAATAAGGTCACAGCCGGTCAAAAATTGAATTTAAATCTTCTTAGTATTGGCCAAAATTCACAACTTACTACAGCATTGAACTACCGATAGTTCGGTTTTATATCTTCTTAGTATTGGCCAAAATTCACAACTTACTACAGCATTGAACTACCGATAGTTCGGTTTTATTAGTTATGCTAATTTGTGTTTTATTTTATTAATTGATTTGGTTTTGTTATCAAACATAAAACCAGTCCTAACAAAATTTTATTGTTTGCAAAAATCTTTCATTTTTTGCTGTTTTCGTTTCTTTAGAGAAGCAAACATACATATTCTTTTAAACTATGTTTATACAAGAGAGCAAATATTTACTGAAGTTCTAAACGACGACATGAGCTAGGATTCACTATCACTACTAAAAAATTCTTATGTAAATGTTTGAGGAATGGAGGACGAAACTGTAATTAAAGAAAGAGCCTGTAAGAAAATTATAAAAGTCGGTTATGTGTAAAATATGTTCAAAAAGAGCACAATATATACAGTGAAATGCAAAAGTGTATGAATCTTGGTACATTATTTCCTAAAGCGACAATAAAAATCGTTATAGCTAAGATATTTCAACGAAAATTGGAATGTTTATTCAGTATTTATTGACTTTTATCATGGTAGAAAAAAACAAAACAATAACAACCAGGGAGCGCAGCAGTACAGTCGGGTCGCCTTTATGATATGCTACACAACTACCACTGGACAATAGTTTTGATACTTGCACTCTATTGACCGATTAGAGCCCAATCTTTCTTACCCTGAACATTTAAATTATAAGATGTGAATTTTTTTTATTGTACACACACATGTCATAGTTCTTTTGAACCTCTAAATATTAACCGATAATTATCGAAATGTATCCCCTTCCCCATGTAAAACTTGTGATGTTCGGCTTATAATCATGTCTTCTAGAAACCCCAAAAAATATATATCTTTCATTACCTATATATCATCTGATCACTATCCTGACCCCAAGCCGGAACTGCATGTAAAAGTCCATAGCGATCAGCGCTATGTTTCCGCCCTCTAGTGTGGTAATGGGTTTCTAAGTAATATAAGAATACGTAGACGCCGGTAAATATTTAAGTATAACTCCTATATTCTAGTAGATACATCACTATAATTGGTATCCTCTTGCCTTTCTCCATGGGAAATACTATTTCTACCATTTCTGCTTCGTACGGCTTGTAGCATGATGTTTCTAATCCTATTGATCGTTCTACGCCTATGCGATTATCCTGATCGATTCACATTCAAGTGGGGTTGAGTAACGAGCCCTCGGCTACCAGTGGAGTTAGCTGTGTAAAAGTTATTGTCTAATCGAGTGGAGTTGCAAAACGAGACCACGGTTACAAGTGGAGTTGCGCCTAGCTGCCGCCAATCTTTGGATGATGTCACCTTCGACGGGCTGCACTGTGTCAAGCTGCCGCCTTTCTTCGGGTGCTGTCACCATCTTCGGGCTGCACTGAGCTAAGCTGCCGCCAACCTTCTGAGTGCCGTCATAGGCTGCCGCCAATTTTTGGGTGATGTCACCGTTCTTCGGGATGCCGAACATGTAATCTCGTATTAAAACATTATAAGTGTGATTCTTCTCTCTCTTAAAGGTCCCACAACGAAAATAATTTCTATTACAGCTTTAAAGTGGTAAACACATATTGATTTATGCGCAGTATTGTTGAACTGAATTAAGTACGTATTGATGTATGTGAAGTTTTGTTTCTTTCGATTTATACGAAAATGTGCATAGTGTATATATTGAGTCTAGAATTATGTTTGCTTAGTTTCATGAACTTCCGTTTTGATATAGATATAGCTCTCATATATATGTTTGTCCGATTTTATGTGAATGGTGCACTAAACTTCCAATGTTTGTTTCGATTTATACGAAATTGAGTCTAAAATGACGTGTCTTAGGATTTGTTGAACTCTGTTTTGATAAATTATTAATGACTTAGCTTAAGCCTTTACGTTTTTATATAAATCAAAGAAGGAGGTTTTACGACATCCGGCGATAGTCAAATTGTCGTGCAATAAATGGAAAAATACCCAGTGTAATGTACAATCGGATCCTTGAGAACACGTAGTATACGATTTTTTGGATGATTTACCGACAGCGCGAATATTTCAGCATGGTCATGATTCCAGGCGCTGCTTACGAATTTTAAAAGACTTCTAAGCATTTTAAAATCTTTTGTGTTATGCCTAAACCCCATTGAGAATCCTTGGTTAATTAAAAAAGAGCCTTTGCAGTTAGAAAACCTGCTAAAAGCATATTTTTGGGACAAGAGGTTTGCTGAAAAAATTTTAAATAGATTTCCAGCGCAATACAAAATTTATTTAGGCATGCAAAGTATCCCGTCCGACTTTTTAACTTTTCTTACTGGCTTAGTATATCCCTTATATTCATACCTGTTTTGAATAATAAACCATCCAAAGTTGCTGCAATTGCTGGTTGCAGAGTGTGTTCCAGAATACCCGTGGAAAATATTGTTTCATCGTTCTTCACATATTTCAATATTTCCAAAATAAATTGATTGACATATCCACCCCATTGAACTATTCAGTTAGGTGTGAGTTAATAAAATTAATATATAATTTAATTATTTGTAGTGACTTATCCAAAACGAACAATAAGGGATGTTATCAAAATGTGATTTTATGGAAATTTTATTTGCAATTTGTCCTTTTTTTATTACATTTCGAGGTTGGGTATTGTGATTGTAATTTTATTTTATATTTGTTATATTGCGACAGGAATGAGAAGAACAAATAAATAACAAAACACCCAAAATGATTAATGATGCGTCCCTTTTTGCAAAAATAAATTTACGGCTAACTATGACTGGCAAAATAAATAACCGAAACAGAAAACAATTTGTCGGCCTCCATTTGTTTTTTATTTATATATATATATATATACTAGCGGGCCCGGCAAACGTTGTCTTGCCTAGCAATTTTGTTGGTGTATAATGTTCGGCAATATAGATTTATTTTTTTAACCTACACCAAAATGTATAGTGTACAGCTCTTTGTAATATTTTGGTATTTATCAGAGCAATATAGATAAATTATTTTTTTTAATTTTTGAAAAAAAAAAATTAAATTCAATAAATTTAAATGCACATATAAGTTTGACTTTCGAATTTCATTACCTTTCCCAATATATTAATATTGGCCCATGTTTCGGGATTCCGCCCATGGTAGCCCTCAATATTCGGTATTTTGAAGATCCTAAAAACATGGTTTTAGCAGAATTCTTCTAATTTAATATAAGCAATACTTATTGAGCAGAAAATATCGCTACTTGAAATTATCAATATTGGCCCATGTATCTGTATTTGGCTGTAATTTTATATTTTGGATGATCATCAAGTAGAAAATGTTCGAAGCAAAATTTGCCCAAGCTTTCAAGAAGCCTCCTTTGGGGATTTAGGTACGTTTTTCAACCTAATCAGCTGTAGTTGGTTGTTTTATTTGGTAGCATGAATCCTACTAAAAATTATTAATATTAGTCCATCTTTGTGGGTTTGCACATAACAGTACCTAAAATATTCAGTATTTTGGGGAGTTTGGTCACTTATTTCAACCAAATAGGCTGTAATTTTATATTTTAGATGATCATTGAATACAAAATCTCCTTACAAAAAATTATAAATATTTGTCCAAGTTTCCGGGTAGAACCAATGTAATGATATCCCCCATTAATCTTCCTACAAAAAAACGAATATATTATCTTCATTCCCATTGTAGTAGCTGTAATATGTCATTGCGGTATATTGGGGGTTAAGACACATTTTTGCGAAAAATTCTCTATTTATGTCCAAGTTTTGATAAGTTTCTAATTGAGCTTAATGATACACATTTTTGGTATAGGATATATGCAAGGTGTTCTGTTTATAAGTTCAAAGATATTAACAAACGATTAGACATATAACCACAACATAATGGTTGATTTTCCATCCTTTTTTACCATAAATAGAATGATCGCGTGTAAATTCAATTATAAAATTTTCAAATCTTTTTTTGTATTCACACATAAAAAAATTTCAATACAATGTCAATAGAATTGAAAAAATTAAATATTTTGAAAATTTTCAATAATTGGCAAATGTAGGATTAAAGGAATGATACGCTTTCACTAATTTTCGCCGAAAATAACAACTACAATGTGGTGCTATGAACTGATTTTCAGGAAACTTAACACACACCATTCTATAACTAATTCATTACGCTGTGCCAACTTTGGTGCAAATCGAAAGATATATAGGGACATTGGTGCACCATTCAGATTAAATCGGATGAAAATATATATGGGAGCTATATCTAAATCTGGACCGATTTTCAGGAAACTTAACACACACCATTATATTCCTAATTGATTACGATGTGCCAACTTTCGTGCAAATCGAAAGATATATAGGGACTTTGGTGCACCATTTAAATTAAATCGGACGAAAATATATATGGGAGCTATATCTAAATCTGAACCGATTTTCAGGAAACTTAACACACATCATTCTATACCTAATTCAGTACGCTATGCCAAATTTCGTGGAAATCGAAAGATATATAGGTACTTTGGTGCCACGTTTACCTTAAATCGGACGAAAATATATATGGGAGCTATATCTAAATCTGAACCGATTTTCACGAAACTCAGCACACACCATTATGGACCTAATTCAGTACACTATGCCAAATTTCGTGCAATATAATATATAGGTACTTTGGTGCCTATATCGGGCGAAAATATATATGGAGCTATATCTAAATCGATTTTTCACGAAAAACTCAGCACACATCATTTTGGACCTCATTCAGTACGCTATGCCAAATTTCGTGCAAATCGAATGATATATAGGTACTTTGGTGCCTATATCGGGTGAAAATATATATGGGAGCTATATCTAAATCTGAACCGATTTTTCCCAATTTCAATAGGGTTCGTCCTTGGGCCAAATAAGTGACCTATGCCAAATTTCATCCAAATCGGATCAAAAAT
>NW_026880979.1:0-32816 GCF_032173495.1 Musca vetustissima | reverse complement strand
ACAGTTCCGCTGATATTTCGTATTTTGTACGGTATTTAAAAATACTGTCAAAATAAAGTTTTTCTCCAACCCCCTTGTTGAGAGGAGGGTGAGTAACTTTTCAACAAACGACGGAAGGGCACTAGAGTTGTTGTTATTGTTAAAAATTTCAAAATATTTTGACGGTTTTAGAAAAAGGAAAAGTTGTTTTTGGTGATGACAATATTTTGACACTTTTATGAGGATTGGCAGGGAGGAAGTGGAACCAAAATCTGTGGAGGTTTTAAAAGTTTGATAAAAAATACCTTTTAAAAAATCCACGCCTTGTGGAGGTCATTTGTGGAGGACCTCTAAAAATATTTTTTAAAAAATCCTTACTTACTTAGCAGGCTTCGTTCCATAAGCCGAGCTTAGAAAAGATTTCCAGTCGTGTCGGTCTTTTGTGCAGTTTTTCCAATTTGGTGTACAGTGTGTCATTTCTATTCACTTTTGCCTCTCGTATGACCTTTTCCAGCAGGATGTTAAAAAGGTCAAACGACAAACTATCACCTTGTCTGAATCCTCGTTCGGTATTAAAGGTCTCCGAGAGGTCCTTTCCGACTTTAACTGCTGATCTTGTGCCAGTTAATGTTATCCTGCATAGCCGTATTAATTTTACAGGAATGCCAAACGTAGACATGGCTTTAAACACCTCTGAACGGATAGGGCTGTCGAATGCGGCTTTATAGCCGACGAATAGGTGGAATGTGTTGATGTGTTTTTCGTGGGTTTTTTCCAGGATTCGGTGCAGCGTGAAAATCTGGTCAATGGTGGATTTGCCAGGTCTGAAGCCACATTGGTATGGTCCAATAATGTCATTGACCATTGGCTTCAGTCGTTCACACAGTACGCTGGATAGCACTTTATATGCGATGGGAAGGAGACTTATTCCTCTGTAGTTGGCACATATCGTCGTATCTCCTTTTTTCTGCACGGGACACAGGATGCTGAGGTTCCAATCATTGGGCATGCGTTCCTCTAGCCAAATTGTACTAAAAGTTATCCTCCATAGCCGTATTAATTTTACAGGAATGCCGAACGTAGACATGGCTTTAAACACCACTGAACGGATAGGGATGTCGAATGCGGCATTATAGTCGACGAATAGGTGGAATGTGTCGATGTGTTTTGGCACAGAGTGAAAATCTGGTCAATGGTGGATTTGCCAGGTTTGAAGCCACATTGGTATGGTCCAATAATGTCATTGACCGTTGGCTTCAATCGTTCACACAGTACACTGGATAGCACTTTATATGCGATGGGAAGGAGACTTATTCCTCTATAGTTGGCACATCGTCTTGGCTCCTTTTTTATGCAAGGGACACAGGATGCTTAGGTTCCAATCATTGGGCATGAATTCTTCTAGCCAAATTTTACTAATGGGATGGTGCATGCTCCCTACCAGCATCTGACCACCAGTCTTGAATAGTTCGGCTTGTAACCCATCGGCACCTGCTGCTTTATTATTCTTCAGCCGATTGATTGCTATTCTGACTTCATCTTGGCTAGGTGGTAAACACCCTATACCGTCATCTATTATTGGTTCTGGGGTATCCTCTTCACCGCTACTATTTAATACCAGAAGTTTTTCAAAATACTCTTTCCAGATCCTCAGCACGCTGTCTGTATCCGTCACCAGGTTTCCTTCTTCATCTCTACAGGAGGATGTGCCTGCACCAAAACCTTCGGTTTGGTATTTTACCCATTGGTAGACTTTTTGGACTTCATTCTGACTCCTGTACATCTCGATTTGCTCGCGCTCATGTTTTTCTTGTTCTTTCTTCTTCAGTTTCTGAAAATACGTTTTTCCTCTCTCCTTTTCTCCTGATAATTCTCCATCGCACTGCGTGTTGCTACTGTCTGCAGGGTTGCCCTATACGCTGCGTTTTTCACATCAGTAGCATTACTAGACTCCTGATCGTACCATGGGTTTCTTGGTGGTTGTTTGTGGTACCCAAGTGTTGCTTTTGCTGCAGTTTGTAGGGAGTGGGCAATTCTCTGTCACTGTGTTTCAATATTATTATCGGGGCAAGGGATGCTTTCGTCAAGCAGGTGGGTAAGTTGAGCGGAGTAGACCTCGGCTACCTGTTGTGTTTGCAGTTTTTCGACGTCAAGTTTCCGTATTGTGTTAGTTTCCGTATTGCTGCTACATTAAGACGAGTGCGTACCTTGGCTGCCACAAGGTAGTGTTTCGAATCGATATTTGCTGCCCGGATCGATCGGACGTCTAAAACACTGTATGAATGCCTTCCGTCTATCACAACATGATCGATTTGATTTCTCGTTGTTCGATCGGGAGAAATCCAAGTGGTCTTGTGTATATCGAGATGCTTGAATCTGGTGCTGCTAACTACCATGTTTTTTGCTGCGCGAAGTTAATCAACCTCATGCCATTGTCTGATGTTTCTTCATTGAGGCTGAATTCACCGACGGTGGGGCCAAATATTTCCCTTCAGATTTTTGCATTAAAATCTCCTAGCAGAATTTTAATGTCATGGCCAGGGCAGCGATCATATGCTGTTTCTAGGCGCTCATAAAATATGTCTTTGGTCTGCTCATCTTTATTTTCGGTCGGAGCATGGGCGCAAATGAGACTGATGTAGAAGAACTTCGCTTTTATACGGATTATAGCAATTCGCTCATCCACTGGAGTGAATCTGCAGACGAGGTCTTTTATTCTCCTGTTAACCATAAATCCGCAGCGTTTCATGGCAGCTATAATACAGGGCGTAATCATCTGATTTACTTACGACAGTCCCTTTCCATCGCATTTCCTGTAAGGCAGTAATATCGGCTTTGTACTTCTTGAGTACATGCGCCAAAGCGAACACTGCGCCTGTTCTGTACAACGTGCGCACATTCCAAGTGCAGATTCGCACATCGTGGTCCTTTATACATTTGCGGGGGTCGTCAATACCTTAAAACAATTCACGACCTGTAGAAATATTTGTGAAAAAATCTATGCGTTGTGGAGGACCCTTTAAAAAATTTTTAAATCTACGTTTTATTGAGGACCCTTAAAAAGATTTTTTTAAAGATCCAAAATTTTTTTTTTGTACTTCAAAAAATATTTTTTGAAATAAGTTTTTATTTAAATTTAAATTTTAAAATTAATTTAAAATATTGGCTCTCAAAATTCACTAATTTTGCCTCACTCCTCCCATTTTATGGCAATGTATCCCAATCCATGTTCCAGCCCAAGGCATTGCTGATGACACCCTTCAACTGATCCAAAGGCACACCCAAATGCCACAAAGTCATTGTAAGCTCCCTATAGGCTGGTACATAATTCCTTAAATTGCTAACAATTCTCTTGAACTCCTTCGATTTCATGGCAGCAACCTCCCGCAGCAATTGATCATCCTTTGAGATGAGTTGAGCATATAAATCACCCAACTGCCGATATGGTATCACCGATTGCACTCTACGTATGAGACCTCTTATACCCGTTTGCGAGCTGCTGCGTAATCTATTTCTTGCCACATAATGACCATCCTCTTGCAGATCGAGATGTAAGACATGACAGACATACGAACTGAAAGTTTTGTATTCCTCGGAGGAGCGTATGGCGGCTACTTTTTCCTTATAGTCTGCAGATTCAATGTAGGCCTTTAGGGTTTTCACCTCAGGATCATTGGCATAGGATTTGACGATTTCCTTGACATTGTCCCAGGGTATCAACTTCTTCGATTGACTGAAGAGATTGGCCAGGCCTTTACTGGAATCGGGGGTGCATTTGCCTGAAAGGGGGGAAAATATTATTTTAAGTAGTCTTTGAAAAAAATTATTTTAAAAATCCACGCCTTTGGTAGTCTTTGAAAAAAATTATTTTAAAAATCCACGCCTTTGGTAGTTTTTGAAAAAAATTATTTTAAAAATCCACGCCTTTGGTAGTCTTTGAAAAAAAATATTTTAAAAATTCACGCCTTTGGTAGTCTTTGAAAAAAATTATTATAAAAATCCACGCCTTTGGTAGTTTTTGAAAAAAATTATTTTAAAAATCCACGCCTTTGGTAGTCTTTGAAAAAAATATTTTAAAAATCCACGCCTTTGGTAGTCTTCGAAAAAAAAATATTTTAAAAATCCACGCCTTTGGTAAAAAATTATTATGAAAAAAATTATTTTAAAAATCCACGACTTTGGAAGTCTTTGAAAAATTTTTTTTTAAAAATCCACGACTTTGGAAGTCTTTGAAAAATTTTTTTTTAAAAATCCACGCCTTTGGTAAAAAATTATTATGAAAAAAATTATTTTAAAAATCCACGACTTTGGAAGTCTTTGAAAAATTTTTTTTTAAAAATCCACGCCTTTGGTAGTCTTAGAAAAAAATTCTTTTAAAAATCCACGCCTTTGGATTTTTAAATTCTTTTAAAAATCCACGCCTTTGGATTTTTAAATTCTTTTAAAAATCCACGCCTTTGGATTTTTAAATTCTTTTAAAAATCCACGCCTTTGGTAGTCTTTGAAAAAAATTATTTTAAAAATCCACGCCTTTGGTAGTCTTTGAAAAAAATTATTTTAAAAATCCACGCCTTTGGTAGTCTTTGAAAAAAATTATTTTAAAAATCCACGCCTTTGGTAGTCTTTGAAAAAAATTATTTTAAAAATCCACGCCTTTGGTAGTCTTTGAAAAAAATTATTTTAAAAATCCACGCCTTTGGTAGTCTTTGAAAAAAATTATTTTAAAAATCCACGCCTTTGGTAGTCTTTGAAAAAAATTATTTTAAAAATCCACGCCTTTGGTAGTCTTTGAAAAAAATTATTTTAAAAATCCACGCCTTTGGTAGTCTTTGAAAAAAATTATTTTAAAAATCCACGCCTTTGGTAGTCTTTGAAAAAAATTATTTTAAAAATCCACGCCTTTGGTAGTCTTTGAAAAAAATTATTTTAAAAATCCACGCCTTTGGTAGTCTTTGAAAAAAATTATTTTAAAAATCCACGCCTTTGGTAGTCTTTGAAAAAAATTATTTTAAAAATCCACGCCTTTGGTAGTCTTTGAAAAAAATTATTTTAAAAATCCACGCCTTTGGTAGTCTTTGAAAAAAATTATTTTAAAAATCCACGCCTTTGGTAGTCTTTGAAAAAAATTATTTTAAAAATCCACGCCTTTGGTAGTCTTTGAAAAAAATTATTTTAAAAATCCACGCCTTTGGTAGTCTTTGAAAAAAATTATTTAAAAATCCACGCCTTTGGTAGTCTTTGAAAACAATTATTTTAAAAATCCACGCCTTTGGTAGTCTTTGAAAAAAATTATTTTAAAAATCCACGCCTTTGGTAGTCTTTGAAAAAAATTATTTTAAAAATCCACGCCTTTGGTAGTCTTTGAAAAAAATTATTTTAAAAATCCACGCCTTTGGTAGTCTTTGAAAAAAATTATTTTAAAAATCCACGCCTTTGGTAGTCTTTGAAAAAAATTATTTTAAAAATCCACGCCTTTGGTAGTCTTTGAAAAAAATTATTTTAAAAATCCACGCCATTGGTAGTCTTTGAAAAAAATTCTTTTAAAAATCCACGCCTATGTTAGGGCTTGAAAAAAATTCTTTTAAAAATCCACGCCTATGTTAAGGCTTGAAAAAAATTCTTTTAAAAATCCACGCCTATGTTAGGGCTTGAAAAAAATTCTTTTAAAAATCCACGCCTATGTTAAGGCTTGAAAAAAATTCTTTTAAAAATCCACGCCTATGTTAAGGCTTGAAAAAAATACTTTTAAAAATCCACGCCTATGTTAAGGCTTGAAAAAAATTCTTTTAAAAATCCACGCCTATGTTAAGGCTTGAAAAAAATTCTTTTAAAAATCCACGCTTTTGTTAAGGCTTGAAAAAAATTCTTTTAAAAATCCACGCCTATGTTAAGGCTTGAAAAAAATTCTTTTAAAAATCCACGCCTATGTTAAGGCTTGAAAAAAATGCTTTTAAAAATCCACGCCTATGTTAAGGCTTGAAAAAAATTCTTTTAAAAATCCACGCCTATGTTAAGGCTTGAAAAAAATCTTCTAAAAATCCACGCCTACGTTAAGGCTTGAAAAAAATTCTTTTAAAAATCCACGCCTATGTTAAGGCTTGAAAAAAATTCTTTTAAAAATCCACGCCTATGTTAAGGCTTGAAAAAAATTCTTTTAAAAATCCACGCTTATGCTAAGGCTTGAAAAAAATTCTTTTAAAAATCCACGCCTTTGGTAGTCTTTGAAAAAAATTATTTTAATAATCCACGCCTTTTGTAGTCTTTGAAAAAAATTATTTTAAAAATCCACGCCTTTGGTAGTCTTTGAAAAAAATTATTTTAAAAATCCACGCCTTTGGTAGTCATTGAAAAAAATTATTTTAAAAATCCAAGTCTTTGGTAGTCTTTGAAAAAAATTCTTTTAAAAATCCACGCCTTTGGTAGTCTTTGAAAAAAAATCTTTTAAAAATCCATGCCTTTGGTAGTCTTTGAAAAAAATTCTTTTAAAAATCCACCCCTAGGAAAAATATTTTTTTAAATCCACTTTCCTGTGGATTTTTGAAAAAAAAATATTTTTTTTAGATAACCCCTTGGCCCTCCTTTTTTAAATAAAACATTTTTTTCAAATTTCTTTAGCTTTGAAATTCTAAACTGTTGTCAGAATTGTCGAGGGTTTATTGACATTAATGGGTTTCTTTAACACTAGGGGTGTTTTAATGAAAATCGGTTTACCTTTCTTGCCAATTGCCTTGACAACAAATTCATTTTCTCCGGCAATATCATCCCAAACCGGGCCATAATTGATTCGAATATGATGCAGATCTTCTAGCGAACGATCAAATATTTCCAATGTCTCAGGGGATTCCAAAGATTCAGGAGAGTCATATGCTCGATACCATATCCCAGCGGCCAAGATGTTGGGCACCACCACAGCCAATAGAAAAACGATTTTCAGAGTCAACATAGTTTTTGGAAAGATGTTTGGGAACTTGTCAGGAAGCAGCTTATCCAATACTGATAACAGTTTGTCGGAGGGCATTACCATTTATACCCTTTCGAAGAATGTGGGTCATGATTGGTTCTTTGTTATTTTTTCTTTGTGGTACAACGATTTAGGGCTCTTTAAGAATTTTCTTAATTAATGGTATCTGGCAATGAGTTCGAGGCCTAAAAATAACCTCGAAGTTGTATGACAACATTTTTGTCTGGATGCAGCGTTAATAAAAAAACATTTGGTGAAAGATTTTGTTCTGAGGAGATTCGGTCACAGCATTTATTTATCAAGAATTAAAAAATAATTAATAAATTTCAAGGGAATTAAATATTCCGAAACTGTGCTTAGCTCCACTTGCAAATCGCAACATCAATTACGTCAGGTCGAGTTTTCACAGCAAGTTGAAGAGGAACCTTTTTACCTCCTATAAAAATCCAACTTAGTCATCAATAAGTCTGTGAACAAGAACCGTGACAAGTCACTTGGTTCAATAACAGTCATGCTTACCCCTCAAATAACCCTCATATCGATGACGATACCCCCACTATCCACTTCGTAGTCACCCACCACCCCTTCATTGCTTTATTTATGACCACCACCATGCCATTCCCCCTCCCCTGCTCCCCCTTTGTTTTCTATTTTAATGTCTTCCCATTTCGTATTTTGTCAAAATTAATTGACATGAGACAATAGTCTCTTCACCCCCCATGAAATCACTCAGTCGAAGTCCTTCCAGGCTAGTACTTAATGATGTCCGGGTGTGGCTTTTAATTTTATCTATTTGGTTCATAATGGTCGGATAAACGTATCCTGGTGATAAACTATTTTATAAGGCTGCATAAAAACAAATAAATTATCGGAGAGGGGGAGGGGGTATACCCTCACATCAAATATTAATTAAAAATAAATATTACATTTCTAATTTTTTCGGGGCAACCAATTTCTTTTTCAATGATATGTGCTAAGTTTCGTGAAAATCGGTTCAGATTTAGATATAGCTCCCATGTATATCTTCGTCCGATTTAAGGTAAGTGGTGCACCAAAGTCCCTATATATCTTTCGATTTGCACGAAATTTGGCATAGCGTAATGAATTAGGTATAGAATGATGTATGTTGAGTTTCATAAAAATCGGTTCAGATTTAGAATGAAGTGTGTAAAGTTTCATGAAAATCGGTTCAGATTTAGATATAGCTCCCATATATATTTTTCGTCCGATTTTAGGTAAATGGAGCACCAAAGTCCCTATATATCTTTCGATTTGCACGAAATTTGGCATAGCGTAATGAATTAGGTATAGAATGATGTATGTTGAGTTTCATAAAAATCGGTTCAGATTTAAATATAGCTCCCATATATATTTTCGTCCTATTTAAGGTAAATGGTGCACCAAAGTCCTTATATATCTTTCGATTTTATTGAAATTTGGCACAGCGTAATGAATTAGGTCTAGAATTATAAGTGTTAAGTTTCCTGACAATCGGTTCAGATTTAGATATAGCTCCCATATATATTTTCGTCCGATTTAATGTAAATGGTGCACGAAGGTACCTATATATCTTTCGATTTGCACGAAATTTGGCACAGCGTAATGAATTAGGTATAGAATGATGTGAGTTAAGTTTCCTGACAATCGGTTCAGATTTAGATATAGCTCCCATATATATTTTCGTCCGATTTAAGGTAAATGGTGCACCAAAGTCCCTATATATCTTTCGATTTGCACGAAATTTGGTATAGTGTACTGAATTAGGTCTAGAATGATGTGTGTTAAGTTTCGTGAGAATCGGTTCAGATTTAAATATAGCTCCCACATATAGTTTCGTCCGATTTTAGGTAAATGGTGCACCAAAATCCCTATATATCTTTCGATTTGCACGAAATTTGGTATAGTGTACTGAATTAGGTCTAGAATGATGTGTGTTAAGTTTCGTGAGAATCGGTTCAGATTTAAATATAGCTCCTATATATATTTTCGTCCGATTTTCAGTAAATGGTGCACCAATGTCCCTATATATCATTCGATTTTCACGAAATTTGGCAGAGCGTAGTGAATTAAGTGTAGAATGATGTGAGTTAAGTTTCCTGCCAATCGGTCCAGATTTAGATATAGCTCCCATATATATTTTCGTCCGATTTAAGGTCAATGGTGCACCAAAGTCCCTATATATCTTTCGATTTGCACGAAATTTGGTATAGTGTACTGAATTAGGTCTAGAATGATGTGTGTTAAGTTTCGTGAAAATCGGTTCAGATTTAGATATAGCTTCCGTATCTGACCAAATGAAAAATTTAGTATCTGTTGCAGAATGACATGTTTATGGATCCAATTTCATTTTACTGGTCCTTTATAAATGCGACGTCTGTTAGAATTCATCAGTTGAATATAGCCAAAGTGGTGAAGGGCATATATCATATAGTCGGCCCCGTCTGACTTTACTTCTTTCCTTAGTGATTAATATACCAATAGTGATGAAGGTTATCACATAGTCGGCCTGCCCGACTTTACTACTTTCCTTACTTGTAAAAACAAATTTTTCAAGGACTAGAGGCTAACGCAATTTTATTGCCTATATTTAATAAAATCGAAAATAAAATGTATTCGCCAATAACAATATTATAGTCCTTATTAACAGGATTCCGCGCAGCTTGCATCATTAATCAAATATTAACATCGTCTGCAATGATAAACATAAATAATCGTCCTGCAATAAATAAATGTTTCTTTAGCCAAATATGAACATCTGGACACGTGCCAAACATGAAACGCCAAAAAACATATCCTTAAACATGTGTAAATGACGGTGGTGGCGGGGGCATCATCGATGTAAACCGATATTTATAGATTTCCGTTGCCGTTGGGGCCAAAGCGGCAAACACTTAACGAAAAAGTAGAAGAAGAAGCATTGCATATGCGGTAATGTGATATTTTTTGATATTTTTGGTTCGGCCTTAATCTTCCGGAGACAGACTGTCAGGCACTTAGCAAAAAAAAATCAGCTTTTGTTGCTGTTCATCAATGAACCTGTCCTGTTCTGTTGCAGGAGGTCGGCCCTTCTTATTGGATCAGATGATTTTGTTTAGCAAAAAAGGAAGAGGAAGAAAAAAACTGGCCCTAAAGGAAGCTTCAACATAAACAGGTGCTCCACTTAATTGCTTCAAAATGTTGTTATCACCTTTAAGGACTCAACAAGGACTTGTTTTTGTTTATGATTGCTGTTGTTGCTGCTTTTTTTTGTGTAGCATGCGTTCCGGATTTTGTTTGCACATGTGGCCAATTTATTTGGCTTTGTTGTTTGTCCAGATGGACAAAAAAATTAAAAAAAATTATTATTATATTATTATTTTAAAAATCCACGCCTTGAGTTGTCCTTGAAAAAAATTATTTTAAAAATCCACGCCTTGAGTTGTCCTTGAAAAAAATTATTTTAAAAATCCACGCCTTGAGTTGTCCTTGAAAAAAATTATTTTAAAAATCCACGCCTTGAGTTGTCCTTGAAAAAAATTATTTTAAAAATCCACGCCTTGAGTTGTCCTTGAAAAAAATTATTTTAAAAATCCATGCCTTGAGTTGTCCTTGAAAAAAATTATTTTAAAAATCCACGCCTTGAGTTGTCCTTGAAAAAAATTATTTTAAAAATCCACGTCTTGAGTTGTCCTTGAAAAAAATTATTTTAAAAATCCACGCCTTGAGTTGTCCTTGAAAAAAATTATTTTAAAAATCCACGCCTTGAGTTGTCCTTGAAAAAAATTATTTTAAAAATCCACGCCTTGAGTTGTCCTTGAAAAAAATTATTTTAAAAATCCACGCCTTGAGTTGTCCTTGAAAAAAATTATTTTAAAAATCCACGCCTTGAGTTGTCCTTGAAAAAAATTATTATAAAAATCCACGCCTTGAGTTGTCCTTGAAAAAAATTATTTTAAAAATCCACGCCTTGAGTTGTCCTTGAAAAAAATTATTTTAAAAATCCACGCCTTGAGTTGTCCTTGAAAAAATTTATTTTAAAAATCCACGCCTTGAGTTGTCCTTGAAAAAAATTATTTTAAAAATCCACGCCTTGAGTTGTCCTTGAAAAAAATTATTTTAAAAATCCACGCCTTGAGTTGTCCTTGAAAAAAATTATTTTAAAAATCCATGCCTTGAGTTGTCCTTGAAAAAAATTATTTTAAAAATCCACGCCTTGAGTTGTCCTTGAAAAAAATTATTTTAAAAATCCACGCCTTGAGTTGTCCTTGAAAAAAATTATTTTAAAAATCCACGCCTTGAGTTGTCCTTGAAAAAAATTATTTTAAAAATCCACGCCTTGAGTTGTCTTTGAAAAAAATTATTTTAAAAATCCACGCCTTGAGTTGTCCTTGAAAAAAATTATTTTAAAAATCCACGCCTTGAGTTGTCCTTGAAAAAAATTATTTTAAAAATCCACGCCTTGAGTTGTCCTTGAAAAAAATTATTTTAAAAATCCACGCCTTGAGTTGTCCTTGAAAAAAATTATTTTAAAAATCCACGCCTTGAGTTGTCCTTGAAAAAAATTATTTTAAAAATCCACGCCTTGAGTTGTCCTTGAAAAAAATTGTTTTAAAAATCCACGCCTCTGGTAGTCCTTGAAAAAAATTATTTTAAAAATCCACGCCTTTGGTAGTCCTTGAAAAAAAATTATTTAAAAAATCCACGCCTCTGGTAGTCCTTGAAAAAAATTATTTTAAAAATCCACGCCTCTGGTAGTCCTTGAAAAAAATTATTTTAAAAATCCACGCCTTTGATAGTCCTTGAAAAAAATTATTTTAAAAATCCACGCCTTTGGTAGTCCTTGAAAAAAATATTATAAAAATCCACGCCTTTGGTAGTCCTTGAAAAAAAATATTTGAAAAATCCACGCCTTTGGTAGTCCTTGAAAAAAAATATTTTAAAAATCCACGCCTCTGGTAGACTTTGAAAAAATATTTTTTTAAAAATCCACGCCTCTGGTAGTCCTTGAAAAAAATTATTTAAAAAATTCAAGCCTCTGGTAGTCCTTGAAAAAAAAATTAAAAATAAAAATATAAAATCCACGCCTATGTTAAAGCTTAAAAAATGTATTTTTTAAAAAATGTTCGCCTCTGTTTGACCTTTAAAAGTGTTGAAAAAATATGTTGTCATCATAAACACCACCAATCTATTGTCCTTTTGTCTATCATCATCCATCACCTCCTTAACAACTATATCCTGTCGAATGCGTAAACTCGCGTTGAATTGTCGACTGTCTATCTCTCTGACCTGCCCTCACCGCTTTGCCGTTAAATATTAAATAAATATGCCAAACCATTTTGTATAACACCAAAAAACAAAAGGGTCCCATTTAATTTCCTTGAGGATATTTGTCGCTGAGTGTTTTCTTTGACACACATGCGTTGCTCAACACTTGCACCTGTATTTGTGTGACTTCCACCAAATCACCTTTTGTGTTCGTTCTACTGTTCGTATTTTTGATATGCTTCTGGATGGGGGAAGAATATTTTTGCAGATTTCTTGTTTTATAAAAACAAAAACATCAATATTTAATTTAAAACATCAGCAAGTCAGGATGTTAACAGGTGGAACATCATCAGCAGGAAGATGGTCAGTGGCTACCTTAATGTGGAGAGGAGGATACAAAGGTAATTAAAGTTGTGTTTGGGGGTATATTGTTTGAATTACTTCCTCACACTTCAAAATAAAGGAATTGAGGGGAATATTGACCAGATTCCGTATAGGTCCACTTTTATATCTCGATTAAATATTTAAATTTTTAAATCAATATTTGAAATCGACAAGTCTCTTAAATTTTAAAAATCGAACTGAAGTGTTCTTTAAAAATATCTTTGAGTGTCATCTACATTGTTTGACTGAATTTTTTTTAATTGCTAATTGGCGCCATCTATGAATGGAATTGAATATTACCAATTAATATTAAAAACGGGTCTTCTTTAATTTTATATTTTATTTAGCCACGACAGCAACCATTCAATAGTCTATTACAAAATTATAAAGACAATTATGACGATGTCCCAAAACTGTTGCTGTCTAGACTATTCATCCCGCTAGGAACAATGAAAAAACGACAAACTTCTATAGACCTAGTGAATTTTGTAAAACATCTATTTCTATTAAAAATATGAACAATTATGATAACTCTAAATATAAGGTATTATTGATATCGGTATTTTAAGGTTATATACTGAATAAAAATCGATGATGATTTAGTCATGTCCGTTGAAATCGTGATATTTTAGCTATAGTTTTGACAATTCTGAACATAAAATCCTAGGATGGAATTACAAATGAGTTATTTTGACCCACGTTTTGGTCGAGGTGTATGATAATAGGAGTGTTATCGGACCAAGGTATTTCGAAATTTTTACTATAAAGAACAAAGCTTCGAAATTCTACAACCTAGTTGAAGTTGTAACATATTGGTGTGTCCCGTACCTTCCCAGGGTGGCTTTAAGGCAGGTTAGCCAACAAATGCTTGTGTACGATACAACATTTTCTGTCAATATATCGTGCGAGTTGCATCATTTCCAATAATTAGACGTTTTTGAATGATGATGTTATTGTATTTACTCTTGAATAGCCCCTTTTGGTCAACTTTTCCGATTCCATTGGGCGATATATGACGTAAATCGATAGCTCAATTTGTTGGTATGTATTTTGCTTATATTTCTTAGTTTATTTTTTCATTTCTAACAAATAAATTGATCTGTTGACCATCCTGATAGATTTCGCGCAAGATGATCTGGAAGTGTTGTAGCTACCGTAGAGTTAATATGGGAGATTTTTCTCAAAATATGTCTATTTTCATATACGATTTCTCACATTTTCTGACATCTGATGATGATATCGTCAATATGATTGACTTTGCCGTTGTTCACAAATTTGAGCATATCCAGCATAACGTAACGTGCTCAACTACTCTATAGTTGTCTTCAGAAGCAGAGACATTTTTGCGATCATCTGATGAGCTTAACCCGAAGGGACCAGGTAGGAATCCTATATCTGTTCCTCAAAGCTTACCACTCACCACCTATCTGCCACTAATATTTGCTAGATGGAGGACTTATCTATGCTATTTTCAGCGTATTAACACAACGACGATGTCTAATGCACTGTTTGAAGCTTGAACCGAATTTACAATAGCCTGAATATATTTTCCGATTTTTTATGGTTATACATACATACACTTTGCTATGACAAAATTAACCTCATCCAAATTTTGCTTCTAGATCCCAATTTCAACCTTTCATTCAACAAAATCCGTTTGGAGTCGATATACAAATATCCGCCTTCTGTCTGGTCGGCTACTGCGCACGGCAACTCTGGAAGGGAGTAGGCGAATTCAACCAAACTTTAAAAATTTTAATATTTCTTTAAAATTTACATCAAGTGCGAAATTTTATAACATAATGCGAATGGATTATCCGATTTGAACCAAACTTTGCACAACCTTGTATTTAAAGACTGTATAAATGAGTTTTATCGGCCGTTTTATAACCTACACCACAAGGTTAAAATTAATAAATCTCTCATGAAGCTGAAGTGATATTCGAATTGATCCAAACTTTGCTTAGATCGGTAATGTAGCGCTGATAGCTTTGAAATTTTACATGAAGTTTGGGTTTTGGTGATGAACGATGTTGAACAGAAATCTTTATTTTTTGTAAGATTTTCTAGTCACGTTTTCTAGAAGGAATACATAGAACGTCTGACCAAATTTTTATTTTATGGCGTAAATATTTACCTCGGGAAAACACTTTTATTATTACTAAGATTTGTTACCAAATAGGAATCCAAAATACTAAATTGCAGCTAATTTGCGCTCAAAATTCCCAAAATACCAACATCTTTATATGGGTGTTACCTCAATAGATAGACCAATATTGATCATATTTTGACCCTTTGTGGGGTAAATACCAGAAGGAATGGACCGATGGGTCCTATCTTCGCACTTGACCCAGGCTTAGTAAAGATAATAGGTTCTGCAAAGTTTGGTTCAAATCGGATATTCCATTCGCTTTATATTGGATTTATAAATATTGAAAATGTTGTCCCTTAATGGGGGAGATACCAGAAGGAGTGGACCAATGGGTCCCATCTTCAAACATGATCTAGGCTTGGTAAAGACAACATGGTGACAGATACAAACAGCGTGTTGAGGATCTACAAGGAATATTATGAAAAGCTTTTGGTATCAAATAGTGGTGGTGAAGAAGATATGTACCCCAGAACCAGTAAGAGATGATGGTATTGTGTATACCACATAGCAATGATGAGGTCAGAATAGCAATTAATCGGCTGAAGAATAATAAAGCAGCTGGTGCCAAAAAAAAAATGCAGAGGTCGGTCAGGACCATGTACCAGCTGCTTAGTACAATTTAGCTAGGGGAATGCATGACCAATGATTGGAACCTCAGCATCCTGTGTCCCGTCCACATAATAGCGTGAAGTGTGAATGACCGAAGCCAATGGTAAATGACATTATCGGACCATACCAAAGGTGTTTAAAGCCATGTCTGCGTTCGGCATTCCTATGGCTATTAACTGGCACAAGATTTGCAGATAAATTCGGAAAGGACCTCTCTCTGAGCCCTTTAATACCGTGTCGAATGACCTTTTTAACATCCTGCTGGAAAAAGTCATACGAGAGGCAAAGGTGTTCTGAAATAGCACTCGTACACCAAACCACACATATTACTCGCCTACGCCGATGACATCGATAAAATTGGTAGAACATTGTAAGCGGTAACAGCCAGCTTTGAAAAAATTACTCTGCCAAAGTGGATCTGGCAGTAAATGGAGAGAAGACCAAGCCGGTGGTATCAACGCGCAAGACGTTCAGTAGACTCGGATCAACTATGGAACTTGAGAACTACAGCTCGAGGTAGTCAACGATTTTATATACCTTGGAAAATAAAACTAATGATATCAGTTTTGAAATTCGGAGGAGAATAGTGTTGGCCAACAGATGCTACTATGATCCAATTCAAGAACAAGGCCACCTCCCGCCAGACCAAACTCTCATGGATCTGAAGCATGGGTACTTGTGCAAGCAGATGAGATAGGTTTTGGAGTGTTTGAGAGAAAAATTCTCCGCAAGATCTATGGGCCGATTTGTGTTGACCATCACGTATCGAGCTGCAGCTCAAAAGGCATATAAAAGCGCGATAACTGATGGCTCACGCAGAGGGGGAAAGACCACAGATTCGATGGAAAGATCAAGTGGAAGAGAACATTTTGGCACATGGTCTTTAAAATTCGAAAAGCTGCGCGAAAGACCGAAGCGGCTGGATATCGGCTTATGGGACAAATGTTTTATCATAAGCCAGCTAAGTATGTAAGCTAAAAACAATTTATTGTGGAACAGACTGACTGACGGACATTTGCAAATCGACTCCAAATTGTCTAAAACGGATTTTATCCATAGAAACATGGCGTATAAAACCAATATATCGATGGAGCCACTTTTTGTCTAAGGCAAAGTGTATAATGATATGTATAATTAATGACAATATGGGTATTATTTTGAACCGGTAGAGATACTGATTAGGAGAAATGGACATCGAAAGTTTTTTTCATATAAAAAAGCGATTTTGTTTCAAAAACGCATTGGCATCTATCGATGGAAGAATATATGAAATCCTCGACCGATGTTTGTGGGAAGATGAAGGTTTCTTAAATACCTATATAATAATCACAACAACATCTTCAAAATTACACCGATTTAACATTAAAACCAATGCGACAATAATAGAGTCATATCTCAGAATGCATTAACGTCTACAAAATATTGATCAAGGTGTGATAAATGACAAGTAAGTGATCTAGAACCGGGCCCTAAACATGTTTTAAGTTTTTATGATATATAACAAAAATGGATTTCAAGAGATTTTGTCGCAAAATCGTTATAGAAAAAATTCAAGTTCTAGCTTTCCAATAGAACAACTCTAGTTTATTAAAAACTATCAAATGTTTCTGAAATTTTTCTAGAGGTGGGTATTTTTACCCTAACTTTGGGGATATATATATATATTTTTTTTTTTTCGTCCCCCCACCTCATTTTAAAGCTTATGAAAATACCTTTCCATTGAGTGGTAATATGAAAAACTCCCTAAAAATCGAACACGCGTCCGTTATAGTCCTTGGCAATCCTGTCTCACATGATAGGCTACCCTTTCCAAATATGGTGCGATATGTGGCTGTATCTGTTGTGAATCAAAAGATATGGGCCTTAGAATCCTGCAAAATCAATGAAAATTCTTTCCACGCGACAGAATATCCTTTTAAATAGAATACTTTTTTGGGAGGAAGACCTTCGGCTTATGGACAGACTCTAACACTGGCTAAAAAATATCCTGCTAGATAGAAAATATGGGTAAGCGGCCTTCGGCCGGGGATTTGAGATTTTCTCCTATGGACAGATATCAACACCGGCTACACGACATAATTTAATTTTTTTTTTTTTTTTTTTTTTTTGTAGGGTTCTAAGGCCCATATTTTTTGATCCACAATAGATACAGCTATATATCACACCCTTTTGGAAAGGGTTAATTGTAGTCGATCAAGTTAGAAATGGTGAGCGACTATAATACGGCATTTACATTAGAACTTTTTACCGGGTTAACCTACTTTATGAGGATTTATTTGGCATATATTCAATGAAATTGAAAATTTAAACCCACTCGGTTAACCAAATCCGGTTCAATGTAAACGACCTTTAATGGATCCAAGTTCGACTTTTAAGGAGTTTTTCAAAAAAGCTGGGTCCAAAACCCAGTTTTTTGACTGTGTCTCCCACCCCGTCATATAACCGCTCAACGGAGGGGTTTTTATAAATGATACCAATATTCTATTAATGGGATCCGTAGAACCGGGTATAACCGGTTACTCGTGCCCGAACTTCCAGGTCGAATAACCGGGTACGTGCCCCAAGAAAAAAATATATATACCAATAATTAGGGTAATACATACCTCTGGAAAAGTCTTCAAAAAGATGTGATCGTTTTTACTAAAATACAATCGTGCAAAATTAAAAATAGAAGTTCTAAGCTTTCCAATACTTTTTGTTTTACATAAAAACACCCATGTTTACCAAAGTTATAGCACTTCGAAAAATCACCTCTAATGTGAAGCCTTTCTCAATAAATTTAGCATTGCCGTCGACTACATAACCTCTCTGACGCCGTTATTATGAAAATCCAAATGACTCAGTCCCTCATACCAAATGTAACGAGCAAAACAAACACCAAAAATAACATAAACAAAGAATAACGCAAGCAAAACAAACACACCACTAAACACGCGGAACAAAACATAAACAACAAAGAGCGTAAGAGAGTCTCCCCAACAAATGAGAGAGCCACCCTGATGAATGAGACATACAACAACTATCCAATAAATGACAATTACAAAATAAAATGTCAAATAATATCTGACAGCCAAATGACGTTTCGAATATATGCTCTCTCGCTCACTTTCTTGGCTCATTCGTCGTAGATATTTTCTGGTTAACGGATGTACGGACGGGTTCTACGCGTCGTAACGAGTATCCGTCGGTGGCTAAGAAAAAAAATACAACAAAAAAGAATAGAAAAATAAAATACAGAAAATTTGTTTTAAAGAATTAAATAGAAATTTAACAAAGAGAAAAATGAAATAATTAAACGAAAGAAAAAGCCAAAAGGGCCCGAGTGAAAATATTGAATTAATTTGAAAAAAATGTGAGTGAAGAAAAAAAGGTTTTTTTTAAGGGAAACATTTCCTTTGGTGAAAAATTCATTAAATATGTGAAAATTTTCACAAGCAGACACACACACGCACGTACACAGGATACAAACGAGTACGTGTTTGTGTGTGTGTGCATGCCCGAGTGTGTTTTGCTCTACTCTGTGTGTGGATATATGAAAAGAAGTTGCATTTAAAAGATACACAGAGCAAAAAAAAGATATACGTACAACAACAAAAAATATTGAAGAAGAAGAGGAAGAAGAAGCAGCTGAAGCAGATTTTTGTAATAAGAAAAAAAAGAAAACAAAATATTCTGTGTGTATTGAGAGTTTTGTTTTATTGGGAGAATGGAGAATGTGAAATGTTCCAATTGTGTGCCATGACGAAGCTGATGATGAAGTGAAATGGAAAACGGAGTCGTGTTGGGGAGGTGGTGGAGGGTTGAGAAGTAGTGCAAAGAACGAGAGAAAAAGCAACGATGGAGAAACAAAAATTAAAACAAAATCGGTGGTGTTGATAAATAGTGGTGATGGTGGTGGCTGAGCCCGAGTTGGTGGTGCTGATGTTGTTGTTATTAATATTGCGTGTTGTTGTTTTTGTTACTGTCGGCATGAATGATGTTGTGCTCAAACAAAAACATCATCGTCTCCTACCTCACCGCCACAGAAGTTTCGTTTCGAACCTAACTAACCTGACTGCTGAAAATTATTGCAAAGTATAATTTTGTTGTTTTTGTTATTATTTTTATTGTTGTTGTTGTTCCTAATTTCTCATGCAATATTTTTTATGTGTTTTGGACATTTTGTTTTACCACCTTCCTACTTTCTATTACGAGCAACATCTCTCTACCGCCCTCAGTCTCTCATCAAACACCATTGATGGTTGCTGGGTGGAGGCGGGTGGTGCTGCTTGTTAAGAAGAAGAGGAAAAATAAGAACAACAACAACAACGACGATGAAAACAAAAATAGAAAGAATAGAAACGAAGAAGAAATTAAATACATTTGTGTGAATCTAATATTGTAGAGATTTTTGTAAAGATCATAGAACGTTGGCCCAGTCGTCTTTAATCAGAAGAATATTGAAGAAATTTCTATGCCAATCGAGGAAAATTCAGAAAAATTCAGGTTTGCTGTGAATTTTGTATACCTATGTGAATATATTTTTTGATTCTAATAAGAATTAATTTGTTATGTTTATCTATTGCAGATTTCCAATAAGCGATAAGATTACAGATAAGATAAACCCATTATTGCCTGAAATAGTATGCCAAATCAAATTACGTGTATATAAATCATCAGATTTCAAAATTCTATGTAAAAGGAAATTTTGTAGCTTAATCGATGTTGTTAAATAAGTGTCCATAGGAGAAAGTCTTAAATCACCGTGCTGAAAGTCGACAATCCATAAATATGTTGCCTAACCGATTTTGGCATCTGTCCATAGGAGAACGTCTTTTTAGCGACTCAGTGGAATTTTGGAAGTCCATCTATTGAGGAATGTATGGACTTCTCTAATTAAATAATTAAATTATTTTGCAATCAGAACGGTTAAAAAATAATTTTTCTTTTTATACCCTTCACCACACTGTGGTACAGGGTATTATGTCTTTGTGCATATGTTTGTAACAGACAAAATCTAAGGAGATAGACCCACGTTTCATTTTGAAAATATGCATAGAATCACTTTCTAAGTCGATTTGTGCTTCGTCGATTTGACCAAAGGACGAACCCTATTGAAATTGGAGAAAATCAGTCCAGATTTAGATAAATGTCCCACAGGGACGTACGCAGGGGGGCGGCCCGGGGATATATTTAGATATAGATATAGCTCCCATATTTAGTTTCCTCCGATTTTATGTAAATGGTGCACCATACTGTCAATGTTTGTCCGATTGAGACAAAATTCTACATAGCGTATTGAAGTTACTACAGGTTGGTATGTGTATGGGTTGTTGCTCCGTCCGACTTTTGAACTTTCCTTACTGATTTTCCTTTTCAGGGCCTACACACAGATGTGGGTTCTTATTTCCTATATCCTATGTCCAGGCGTGGAGTCTACAAATAGTTTTTTAGGCATTACTTTGACGTTGATCTTTAAAAAATACTTTTTCACGGCCAATACATAGTCGTGGGTTATTAAAAATACTTTTTCAGGGCGTAGATTCTTAAACCTGCGGTCTATAACCAAAAAAAGTGTACGTAGATCAATAACCGTGGTACATTTGCAGCCATCCAAATATAACGCTGAAATTCATTTAAAAATGGGACTATGCGCCTCCTGTTTTAATTTAGTCTATACGGATCTGATCTAGATGTAGAAACTCAACATTATATATGGTTATGGTTATTACTGAACATTTTAAAACATTTTTATTCAAAAAATAGTTACAAATGCACCCGGTTATTGATCGTAGTGTTATAAAGATTTTTTACGAACTATATCTAGGCGTGGATTCTTAAAATTTTTTATTCACGACCTATACCTAGGCGTGCATTATTAAAAATATTTTCTCATGGCCTGATGAAGCAAATTAAGCTAAGGAGATCATCTCGAATTAGTATGTGCATGTGTCGAAGTTTCAGAGGCTCCTATCTCTGGATCTATGGACTTCGTATATTTTCGTGATCATTTAGAAAAATCGAAGCCCTAAACTCAATCTTAGCTGCACTGATTGCAATACTTTTTTACGAAAATCAAACTTTTAGATATGGACTCATGATGTTCAAAAATGCACAAAGGTAATATGGATATCAATTGAATGCGGATTGCATAAATGTTTATCGAAAAAGTCCATAAAGGCAGATTCTCTAGCGCTACCAATTTTGGCATTTGCCCCCCTAGGAAAAAGTCTTAAATCCACGGCCGATGGACAACCACCAGTCAGACTCTATTCTATTTCATAGGAGATTCTGTAGCGAATCCGATTTTGTCAATATGAGGTCGTAGTGGAATTTAGGAAGTTCAAATTGTACAAATAGATATATCCCCAATCCCCAATTTTTGATTTCAGACACGAAAATTTTACTTTATATAATTTTAATCAGGGTCCTGATGTAGTCATTGTGATAATATAAAAACGATCCGCGAACCGGCGTTAATTTTTTAAGTCAACGTAGGTAAGCTCGGCCGGATGAAATTTATCAGTTTTAGATATGGATTTTTAATATAGTTTGGAACTTATATATGGGGCCAAGACACGTTAAATTACTGCCAGTAGAAAACTAATTACCAAACTAAAGACAGACTGAGGGTGGAAAATTGGGCTATGGCTTTGAAAATACTAAAATGATTGGAATGAGATGTAAAAATTAGACCATATATTAAAAATGTTCTGTGACAATGTTATGTACCTACCAATGTCTCGGAGTGCCAAATTACAGTCACTTCGTAATTCTAATGCGTCTAGACCATTAAAATACCTCTGATATGGATGGACCATTAACTGGAAATTATACCCAAAGATTGAGCAACATTTTAAAAGGTAGGAAAAACGTACCAGAAATTCTCAAAATAAACAATTTCGATAATTGTGGTTTCGACATAACATTCTCTTACACACGATATCACTAAGAATGTTTTTTTATAAGCAATAATAATGTTGTAATCAGACAAACCAACTTCATTATGACACCCATGTTCGTTATGTTTACTGATAAGATATAAATAGCCATGAACCTCAATTTTTGTGTGATGGTTATTTTTGTTCCCTTAACATATTCCTAAATCCATGAAGTTAGAAATTGTATTACAATGTGGCGGCTTAAGTCAAGATTACAGATCATGTTTGAGAAATTCTATAAGGCAGCCCTATGGATCCTTATTGCAAGGATAAAATACTTTTGGGATTGTTAACACTTCTAATTACAACAATACTTCGAGAGGATTTTAAGACAATTTTGAAATGGAAATTTTCTATAGTAACCATATTAATTCTTTGTAGACCTGGTTGCCAATTCTTGTCTTGGACAATTACAAGATCTGTGATAAATTGTCTTCAATTCAGGTTCCATAAAAATTGGCCTTTGGGAAGTTGACAACTGTCAGGGCAACTGTTAGTATCTCCTCAGAAATTCATTTCTGTATATTTACCAGTTCCACAAAATGAGGTGGAAACAATACAGAGGCCATCATCCCGAATGGGGTCCCTTTAACAGGCACAGCTGTTTCTTTACTTCTCTCCCAAAGGGGGTTTGCAGTCATTTACTGATTTATTAAGGCATTCAGTTAAGTGTGCTTATAATCTTGACCCTATTGTATAGGTTAATCCTACCAATTGTAACTTGCTTACGTACTTAGCTGGTTTGTGGCAGAACGGCTGCCTCATCTGATTGCGCAAGTACTCATGCTTCAGATTCATACAACAGCGCGTCTTGTAGAATGTGAGTTTGGTTTGCTTTTGAGTTGCTTACTCAGACCATAGTAGCATCTGTTGGCCATCACTATACTTCTCCGAATTTCAAAACTGATTTCATTAGTTTTATTTATGGCGGTACCATGGTATATAACTTTTTTGACTATCTCCAAGCTGTTGTTCTCAAGATCCACTGTTGGTCCAAGTCTACTGGACGTCTTGCGCGTTGATACCATCAGCTTGGTCTACTTGCCATTTACTTAATTTGGGTTTTGGCTGTGTAGGAGGTTCAAGCGAACTCTTGTACTTAGCTCTACTTTCATCCTATATGTGGTCGCTACAGATGCGCGCAAGGCAAAGGGTTTTTCTGACGGCAATAATGATGAATTTGGCACACCTCACTTAGCTATAGCTCTCTGGTTATTTAGATATAGCTGTCTGGTTATATGTCTGTTTATCTACAGGATATTCTATGTATTGGCATCTGTCCTGTATGTATCCAAAGTGGTGAAAGGTATCGGCCCCGTCCGACTTTTGAACTTTCCTTACTGGTTTTACTTAATTTCATTCCTTCGAATGCTTATAGGTTTCCAAAATTTAATTTTTTTTTTACAATCCCTAATTGAGTTCTTAAAACATTGTTTACGTCACGTAATAAATTTTTATGTTTTGCTGCAAACGTTTACAAATTTTGAATCCTTAGCCTAAAAACGTTGAATGGATGCAACATCTGGCACATGCCATACCACAACAAAGAAATATAGAGGACACAAAAAGGTTGTCTACCCCTGTCTACACGAGTGTGTGACGAGTGACGTTTATCCATATGTGACTTCGAAATCGTATTGTTTACTTACATACGTTCGCCTTTGTTGTTGTTGTACACTTGAACATAATTCGCATACGAGTACATAGTACGTCATTTGTTATATAGTCGTATTCGGGGTGGTGGAGGGGTGAGGGTGTTAAGGATGAGGTTGGGAGTATTTTTGTTTGGTATAATTCGAACAGTGAAAAGAGTTACCATGGGCTTAAATTGATGTTAGGAAAAATAGAAATCAAGATGCTTATAAAATGTTGAAGGAATCTACTTCAAATACCCTTTAGAGACTCGAAGTCTTGGAGATACGAAGGTCTTTAAGATTGTCTGTGGGGAAGCCTATAAGGCTGTCTTAGAGACTCGTATTTAAGCCTGCCTTCAGTGTAGTCTTTCAGGTTGTCTATTGTCATGCCTTTAAGGTAGTCTATGGAGGAACCTTTAAGGTGACCTATAGCCAAGCCATTAAGCCTGTCTAAGGCGCAGACTTTAATTTTTTTTAAGAATATTTTTTGAAGCTCTAAAAAGGCGTGGATTTTTTAAAGAATATTTTTCAAGGATTTTTTAAAGAATATTTTTTTCAAGGCCTATCTATGGCGTAGATTTTTTAAAGAATATTTTTTCAAGGCCTATCTATGGCGTCGATTTTTTAAAAAATATTTTTTCCAAAACTATCTAAGGCGTGAATTTTTTAAAGAATATTTTTTCAAGAGCTATCTAAGGCGTGGATTTTTTAAAGAATATTTTTGAATTGTTGATCGGATTTCTAATATCGATGACCGGCAACCCTGTTTCCTGCTGACTGACTGAGTGAGTTAGTGTAACATTAGTCCAACGAATAAACGAAGGAAGACGAAAAAAGGAACTACAACAAAACACCAAAAATTGGGGGGGTAGTTAACTGAGAGAGAAAGAGAATGAGGAGTTAAAAGTAAAGATGAAATGGAAATGTGAAAAATCGATAAAATGCGGTCGTCCCTTACGCTTTTGTTTACAAATAAGTAAGACATAGAAGAGTGAGTAAAAGAAGGGAAGCATAAAAGAAAGAAAAACGCAAAAATACAATTCCATAGAAATTGAAAAAAAACTACAAAAACAAAAAAATCTAAAAATAAAAAAATTCGGGTTTGACAGTAACAAGGATACCTTATCCTGCATGTCAGTCATTCACGTCTTATTTTCGTGGTTTACCTGAAATATATGGACTACCCTTTATGGTAGTCCATAAACTCGTCCTCCCTCACAAATGTTATTAGGTTTCTTGTAGACGGGAGTCCACTCAATCTCCTACCCTATTTTTAATAAATGTCAGACGGCTGTCCATTTGCTTAGCTGTCTATCAGTCATTCAGCCAGCCAGTCGTCCTGTATTTACTTTCAATAATGACATATCAAGCTAATTATCATAAAAAGAATTGTTAATATTATTATCGCAGGGTAATATAGTTAATTACTGTAGTCCTTGTTGTTGTTATTTGATGTTTCATTGTTTTTCTGTTGTTGACATTTCTTTGCCAATATCCATACATCCCATATTTGTGGAATTGTCGTCACTGTCCTATTAAAACAGCAAATAGCTTTGTTGTAGTATTTGTGATTATGTCCTCTCGCCATCAAGTGCCCTTTTGCTATTGTCAACTATCCTCTTGGGACTCGTATTTTGTTTTCAAGGACTAATTTTCTGGGAACTTAATAAGGAGTGTATTTTTTAAAGATTTTTTTTTTCAAGGGCTATCTTTTTTTCAGGCTAAACATAGGCGTGGATTTCTTAAATAATTTTTTTCTGGCTCTATATGAGGCGCAGATTTCTTAAATAATTTTTTTCTGTCTCTATATGAGGCGCAGATTTCTTAAATAATTTTTTTCTGGCTCTATATGAGGAGTGGATTTTTTTAAAGAATATTCTTCCAGGGTCTATCTGTAGCGTGGATTTTTTTGTGACACTTCAAAAATATTCTTAGACCCTTAAAAATATTCTTAGACCCTTAAAAATATTCTTTAAAAAATCCACGCCTCAGATAGACCTCCATTTTTAGATGTGTGGAGGGTATATTAGTTTTCTTTTTCCGTTTGTAACGCATCGAAATAATCATTTCCGACCCTAAAAAGTATATATATTCCTGATCAGCGTAAAATTCTATGATGATTTATGCATGTCCGTCTGTCCATCTGTTGTTTTTCAACCGAATTCGCTGAAATTGTGTTCTTATTGGGCACTAAATGTCTCCACAAAAAATTATAAATATAGATCTACTTTTTCTTGTAGGCGCCATATAACGGTACCTCCTAATTTTCAGTATTTTGGGGGTTTTGATCGTATTTTTCCGCCGAATTTGTTGTAATTTATTTTTTTGAGTCCCTATATATCTTTCGATTTGCACGAAATTTGGCATAGCGTAATGAATTAGGTCTAGATTGATTTGTGTCAAGTTTCCTGAAAACCGGTCCAGATTTAGATATAGTTCCCATATATATTTTCGTCCGATTTAATGTAAATGGTGTACCAAAGTCCCTATATATCTTTCGATTTGCACGAAATTTGGCATTGCGTAATGAATTAAGTCTAGAGTTATGTGTGTTAAGTTTCGTGAAAATCGGTCCAGATTTAGATATAGCTCCCATATATATTTTCGTCTGATTTAATGTAAATGGTGTACCAAAGTCCCTATATACCTTTCATTTGCACGAAATTTGGCATAGCGTAAGGAATTAGGTCTAGACTGATGTGTGTCAAGTTTCCTGAAAATCGGTCCAGATTTAAATATAGCTCCCATATATATTTTCGTCCGATTTAATGTAAATGGTGTACCAAAGTCCCTATATATCTTTCGATTTGCACGAAATTTGGCACAGCGTACTGAATTAGGTCTAGAATGATGTGTGTTAAGTTTCCTGAAAATCAGTCCAGATTTAGATATAGGTTAGGTTAGGTTTGGGATGTACGGCTGTTGTAACAACCGTCCACTCGGAGACTATGTCCATTGTGATCATCCATTATGTATAGGTGTACCTATAAAGAGAAAGAAGAAAAGATAGTGGAAGAGTAGAGAGAGAGGTAGTCAGAATAGGAGGGAGCGGAAGCGGAAGAGACATTATTTTAGCCAAGTCAATTTTTTGAAAAAGCCTAGAATTAGGTTAGGGTCTATTTTGGAGAAGAAGACTAGATTATCAATTTCATAACATCCAAACTGTTTATGTCTTCTGCTGATCAGCGATGGACATTTGCAAAGGATGTGCTCAATTGTTTCCACTTCTTCTTCATCCTCACATAGACGACAGTAATCCTCTCCACTGGAGTCCCACTTAGAAGTGAGAGAACTAACTTTGCAGTGACCAGTAATGATCCCCACAACGATCTTAATCTCCCTCTTGTTGTGATCCAGCAGCGAAGACGTTCTTTTATGAGAGAATTCTGGCCAGATAGATTTAGAGATTCTGCATGCAGGTTCCCTTAGCCATCTGTTGCCGACTACCTCGCAATAGAACGCGCGGATTCTGCCAATGAAATAGCTAATAGGGGGTTTCACAGATCTCTCAATCAGAAGACTGGACGACTGTGACCCCCCTCGAGCAAGCTCGTCGGCTATCTCATTCCCTTCAATATCGTTATGTCCTGGAACCCAGCATAACCCAACTATTTGACGTATATCATTCAGAGCGGTCTTACAATCATGAACTGCTTTCGAGTTTATAGTATGCGACTTCACCGCTTTCAGGGCCGCCTGACTATCTACGTAAATAGTCACCGGTCCTGTAAAGTCTGTATTAAGTGCTTTTACTATCTCGGCCGCTTTCGTGATTGCAAGAATCTCTGCTTGAAAAACGCTACAATCATTGTTGAGTTTATATGAGTTTCGTATACCTAATTCCCTGCAGTAGACGCCTGCGCCAGTGCCTTCTTCCATCTTGGACCCGTCTGTGAAGATTGACAGACCTGGCAGAGGTAGGGAGCCACTAGTCCAAGATTCCCTGTTAGGAAATTCGACTTTAATGTCATTAAAATCCCTGTGGGGGGGAATATAATCACTGATATGACTATCCCCCCTAAAAAGGTCATAACTTGGCGTTATGTTTAGAATGCTGGCATGACCATAGTTCAGCGATTTCAAGGCATCTGTTTCCCGGAGTCTCAGGGCACACCTAGCAGCCTGGAATTTGATCAGAATGTCCAATGGTTGGAGATTCAAGATTGCGTTCAAGGCTGCTTGTGGTGTGCTTCTTAATGCTCCAGTGATCAGAATTGAAGCCGATCGCTGTACTAAGCTCAGTCTTGTCAGCAGCTTCTTTTTATTCACCCCCTGCCACCAGACAAGACATCCATAGGTAAGTATGGGTAAGACAATCGTCGTATACAGCCAGTGTATAATTCCGGGTCTCAATCCCCAACTCTTGCCTATGGAGTTCTTGCATGAATAGAGTGCCATCAATCCCTTCTTAGAGCGTTCCTCGACATTCCTATTCCACAGTAACTTGCGGTCTAGGACAGTGCCAAGATATTTAGCTTCATCAGAGAGGGTTAATGTCACTCCACCAAGTGATGGCAGACGGAAACTAGGAACTTTGTATTTCCTAGTGAAGAGTACCAGTTCGGTTTTTGTGGGGTTTACACCAAGACCTTTGGTGCAAGCCCAATTTGACAGGGTTGAAAGAGCACCCTCCAGGATGTCTGATATTGTCGTAATAAACTTACCCCCAACCAACAAGACTACATCATCGGCATAGGCTACAACCTTTATCCTGAGATGATTGAATTTCATAAGTATCTCATTTATCACCAGAAGCCACAAAAGGGGGGAAAGAACTCCACCCTGAGGTGTGCCTCTGTTGACAGATTTCCTCACGGAACTCTCTCCTAGGGATGAGTTGATAATTCTGCTTTCCAGCATTCTATCAATCCATTCCGTAAGGAGTGAGGGGATACCTATGTCTACGAGAGCAGAATGGATTGCCTCTAGCTTCACATTGTTGAAAGCTCCTTCGATGTCGAGGAATGCTGCCAACGTGTAGCCAGAGGACTCCATATTCTTCTCGATGTATCCAACCACCTCATGCAGAGCTGTATCCACTGATCTGCCCTTGATATAGGCATGTTGAGATTTACTAAGTTTATTACGGTCAATGGTATCTCTAATTTCTGAGTCTAGTAACCTTTCTAAAGTTTTTAGTAGAAAGGAAGAAAGACTAATCGGTCTATAGTCTTTAGGTACCGTATGACTCGGCTTCCCGGCTTTCGGGATGAAGGTCACGGTAACCTCTTTCCATAGACTGGGTATGTACGACAAAAGTAAACAAGCCCTAAAAATGTCCTGCAGATATGATATTATCCGTTCATCTGCGTGTTGCAGCATGGCCGGTGTTATACCATCTGGACCAGGAGATTTGTAGGGTTGAAAACTATTTATCGCCCATATCATTTTTGGGTATCTTATAGTGTCTTCTATCATCTTCTCCTCTTCCCTCGTCCGAACTGTAGGCTGATGCACACCCTGCGCATCTTCCCTATAGTCCTTACAACCAGGAAAGTGGGTTGATGATAGAAGATCAAGAGTCTCACTGCCAGAGTTTGTCCACGTTCCATCACTTCGCTTAATACTTCCTATGGATTTTGGATCCTTAGAGAGTACTCTGCGGAATCTGGCCGCTTCGTTGACTCCTTCGATCGACTCGCTATAGCAGACCCAAGACTCACGTTTAGCTTTCTTGATTTCGCCCTTGTACCTATTGAATTGTCTTTTATAGACATCCCAATCTGTACTGAGCTTTGTCTTACTAGCTCTATTATAAGCTTTCCTTGCAGCCTTCCGCAAGGTTGCAAGGTCCTGTGACCACCATACCGGCTGAGATTTCTTCCCAGGGTATGTCAGGGGACAAGATGCCTCATAGCTCTTCAGAAGAGTGGCCGTGACATTTTTCACAGCTAATTCAACATCCTCAACCGTTTTGAGATCATTACGATCCCGAAAAGAGGCTGCTGTTTTAGCTTTGAATTTGTCCCAGTTCGTCTTCCGAGGATTCCTATAAGGTTTCTGTTTAACTCTAGAGGTAGGAATCTGGAAGGATATGAGTCTATGATCCGAAAAGGAACATTTCTCAGACACCTCCCAGTTTACGACCCCAGAGTCGTCCATATTTGTGAGGGTTATATCGATGACTTCACCTCTCACCCTATTTACAAAAGTTGGTGTATTGCCTCTATTACAAATTCTAAGATTATAGCTAAGTATAAACTCGAAGATGGACTCACCTCTTGTGTTTGTGTTGCTGCTTCCCCAATAGAAGTGATGTGCGTTGGCGTCACATCCCAAGATGAGGTCACCAACTCTGCTCATCTCCTCCAATAGGCGGCATACAACAGTGCCGGGTGGGTCAGGAGCTTCGTAGGGAAGACAGACGGCAGAGACTATCAGTGGCTTCGTGGTACCTCTGTCTAGTCTTGCTGTCGTCATATCTCCATTGCTGAAATTAGAAAGAAGCATTAAATTTAACTCCTTTTTAGCAAGAATACACGTTCTCACCTTCTCTCCATTGGAGGTAGACAAAAGCGTGTATTTGGTGTCGCCCAGTCCAGTCACCTTACCTTTGTACAGGTAAGGTTCCTGGATGAGCACCACGTCGATGTTTGAGGAAGAAAGGGTGAGTAGCAGTTCAGCAGCTGCTGCTTTACAGTGATGCAGATTTATCTGGATCACGTTAAGCGCTTGCTGCTGCCTGCCTATTGTTTTGGAGTGGTGAGACGGAAACAAAGTTTCCCCATTCCATAAACAAGCTCACCCTTGTTCTTCCTCAAGTACTCCTCTCCCGCAGAATCGGTAGCGAACTTCGCGACTACACCGCCGTTCCTTTCAAACGAGGCGAGGATTCTCCACCTCCTCGTCTGAAGGCCGTCGTTCTGCTTCTCCAATAACCTCAGTGTCTTCTCCAGCCCCTTGAAAGGTTTTGGGATAAACACCGAGGTTACCATACCGCTCGGTATCTCTCGAACCGCTACGGCCGCCAGACGACCACCCTCCCAAAGGGGGTCCAGGCTGTTGATTGTCTTCTTAAGAAAATCTGAAGTCTTCTTAGTGCGACAATCAACAACCTTTACTCCTTTGTAAGAGGAGGTCAGGCCAAACCGCAGGCTCTCTCGATCAACCTCGTCGGACAGGAAGAGGTCCTTCAGATAGCTGTCGACCAGCTCCCATCTCTCCTCACTGATAAACCCGTCAGGGTCAGCTCGGTCGATGATCGCTACCCGCAGATCTTCCGGAACCTCTTTCGGATCAGCAGAGTCGCTTTGCTTAGTTGTAGGTGTCTGGGCTACCTGCTTCGAGACAGCGTGTTTGGTTTTCACCCCACAATCGCTGCTCTTGGCAGGTTTCTCCTTCGACGCTACCACCGATGCAAAGGAAGCAGAGGTCTGTACGGCCGATGACTGCGTGGGCCTCTTTGCAGCAGGTTGTTGCTCCTCCGAGGACCTCATTCTCTTGACAGCCGTGGGCTGTGGCCGAGATTTGGCACCCGGGGTAGCAGCTACCGCAGAGGTATGCCCAGCAGACGCAGGCACCTGCTTCGCGTCCGCTACCTTCTGCTTGACCACTGACGACTGCCCAATTGTCACCGCCTTGGCTGTCAGCTTTGGCAATTCGGCAGAAGGTGGATTGACAGAGGGCGGTTGTGCCTTATCGGTCTTCTTGGAGGACTTCCTAATGAGTTTGAGGTTCCTCTTGATTAACAGGAACTCCTTACCCGTGATGGAGTCGCTGTCCCGTCCAATGTACCGTTTGCAGAAATTTACTGCTCTCCGATACATTTTCTTGGCAGCGATCTCCTTAGCGTCAGCTTGTCTATCAGATAATGGTACCGATGAATCATCCATCTTAACGATGGGAGCCTCATCGGTGCCAGCATCTGCTTCGACAGCCAACTGCCTGAGAAGCCTCGCGACGTCACTGCAGGCCGTGGAGGTTGAGTCAACGTCTTCAACCTCGCCAGGGTTTGCCTCCTTAGTCAGCCGAGGGGACCCTCCTTGCTTCAGGGGAGACATCATGGTTTCTACCGTGCTTATCACCGTGGTTCTAATAACGGTGGTTTCCATAATGTCATCCTCGTCCGACAAGAGAGAGTCATCCCAGAGCTGATTTGGGATGCTCTCCTGACTGAGGCGGAAGGAGCCGGTTTCCTCTAGAAGGTCGAGGAGAAGATTCGACTGCCTCTCCAGGCTCGCATTTACGTCATCGAGAGATGGACAGGTGGCTAAAGATAGGTCCAGGGGAATTGCTTGGGTCGTCAACACTTTGGGGGAATCATTGATGTCTGACCTTGTAGAGTTCGGGACTGAGGGTGCCAAGGCAGCCACACCAACATCAGTCGAAGGTTCGCATTCATTGTTTTGTTTTTTTTTTTTGGGGGGGGGGGGGGGGGGGGGGGTATTAAAAATTGGCTCCATAAAAAGTGCTGTTTGTGAGGATTTGAGGTCGACCATGGCATAGCCTCTTACCATGGCAAGGACTTGGCAACTAAGCCTGAAACACTTGTTGAGGCGCCCAGGTATCAACAAGGCTCCGTTCCGTGGAACGCTGATAGGCACGAGGTCGCATGACACCCCAGCGTTAGGGGGGACACTTTAAGAAGGTAGTGTCCCAAAACTTGAGATGGATATATGGGAGGGGGCGCCATTCTCGCCTCGTCGACTCAGGGATCATTGGCACTCGGTATTTTCCTCCGAGACTCTCCCCCTGAGCCCGCTGATTGTCCGCGACTGTTTATTGGTTATTAACAGTTACCCAACGAATGGTGTTGGGCTTTCCACTATCCGCAACCTGTGGACGCGTCCGATAGCATTCAGCTTTGCTCCCCGTAGGCGGATTTAGATTTAGATATAGCTCCCATATATATTTTCGTCCGATTTAATGTAAATGGTGCACCAAAGTCCCTATATATCTTTCGAAATTTGGCATAGCGTACTAAATTAAGTCTG
>NW_026880978.1:0-33064 GCF_032173495.1 Musca vetustissima | reverse complement strand
TAAGGTGTACCACATACAAGGATTTCAAGCGTGCCTTTTTAAGTTTCATTACATAAAATGACAATTATGCTGGATGTACTACCGCAGTGATATTTAAAAAGTTGTCACTTAAAACAGCTGTAATTTTCTAATTCGGTAATAACGCTATTTAGCTCACTTAGGGCCGCCGTCTTTTTAAAAGAACACCAGAAACAACAAAAGCACATCTAAAAACAACTAGGTATAACAGTTCAGTGAATTTCTATAAATTATTTTATTTTATTGTTGTATCTTGTTCTACACTTCACTTAGCTTAATGTTGAATTTTATTTAAAAATAAACATTAATTACTAAAAAATTTAAGTTTTAAGTGTGTGATATTCAGAAAATTGCTCGCATAATTAATTTATCTATTTATTCACAATAATTTCAGTCCGCAGACCACATTTAAGAAATGTCCAGTCTACAAAAACTCATAATTACACTTATTATAAACAATAATGCGAAAACCCTCGACTATAAAATAAAACAAGAACGTCTTAACAATCACAATAACAATTGCGGGCCAAGAAAAATACATGTGCATTTCACTAACTTCACAAGCAATACTAGTAAAAGTAGTAATTATTCACAGAAAGCCAAACAAAAATTCAACTGCAACTAAGATTGTACTCGAAGATCGGGCGGAAATAGCTTAATATATTAAAATAATAAAAAAAAGTTACTCTATCATGTTATCGTGGTTATTAAAATAGTACTTAAAAATAATTACACATAAAATAAATTAACAATAATTTCTAATTTATATAACTGTTATCACAAGAAGATTCGGATCTACTCAAGTACCTGTAATATTAAAATTCATTTTACAATATTAATTAAAAGATAGAAAAAATATAAACATAAATATATGGTCATTCCCGATACTGCAAGAATACTACTTCAATTTATACGAATAACGAATTTTCCTTTTATGATATCGAATACAGGAATGTGTAAAATACAGTTTGAAATTTTCTTTATTAAGGGAAAAGCTCCAAATTCAGGATTTACTCAAATCTGCTACAGGGAGTTTATTAAGCCTGGTTTAAAAAATAGAGAGTATCTTACAATATTTAATTTCATATGTGTTACACACATTAAGTGGCACAAGGCTTAATTACAGGAAAGATGTGGAAGCGATAGAAAAAAAAATTTTTATAGAATTATTAGTGCTATGTTTTTCAAATTTTATATTACATATAAAAAAAAACATTTTCAAAATAAATATAATATGTTTCTTTGCATCTTACATTTTTCTGTCATCTGGCATTCGCTATAAACTTCGGGACAACAAATTTCCAACTCTATCGGTTGTTGTATTACAACTTTGTTGTCACCTTTTATTATTATGACCATGAGAACAAAGGAATTAAACGAAATGTATTTTCTGATTCCCTTACTGCAAAAGATAAATTTCTGATTTACTACCATGAACGATATTTTCCTTTATTCAGATATCGATTAAAATAGTAAAATCGAGTAGATTTTTGCAGTAAGGGAAAAGACTAATAATTAAACAGAATGGGGTCAACTCAAATAAATGCTGCAAGGAGTATTATTAATTCTGGTTAAAAAAATATAGAGTATCTTACAATATTTAATTATATAGGATGGGGTCTACTCAATTAAAAGCCACAAGGCAGAATCACAATTACACAATCTCAAAGGAATTAAAAAAAAAACTTTTTACCATGAATTATTAGTGCTATTAGTATTCATAAAAAAAAACAAAATTAAAAACCAATTAAAACTACTTAGACATTTCTGCGCCTCTTGGGCTGAGGAGCTTCTTCATCTTCTTCGCTATAATCCTCGGGACAACTTACCTCCAACTCTATTTGTGTCTCATCTGTTGACTTTGTTGCATCATACAGCTGACCAGCGAATCGAAGGAAGTCAAGGAAATGCGTTTTCAGATTTGCTTGGCACCATCTTAAGAAGATAAATTTCTGAATATATATTTATTTATATTTAGAAAGTGATCCCTTGAGATGGCGCCATAACCCATTAATAGTATTAGTATGTTGTCCCGATTCGGGGTCAACAAAATCTAGGCTATGGTTTACTCGGAAATGTGTATAGCCCTCCTCCGACTAATTATCATAAGCCTAAAAAATAAAAAAAAATTAATAATAACTTTTCATTTATCTTCAAACACTCACCTTCCAACAATCGGACACTATGATAGATCCAGGCTGAATATACTTTTTAATGATTGGAATAAGGGTATCCCGACCTCTTTCCCCACAGGAACAATAAAACAGTGGTTGTTGCCCCTTTCTACCCCACCAAACACCCATTCCGCTTCCACAGCGTGTCCTCGGTTTTATTTCCGACGGCCAATCTTCGATTCGTCTATTTCGAAGGTTATTCCAGGGCCGCCAATCGGCAGGCATGTCTGGAAACTACTGAAAACAACTACTTCATGACAGAAGTTGTTCCAGTCCACTGCAGTTTGTTTGCTCATCCCCGTTTCCTTCATAATATCCGATAACGGACCCACATGAAGGCAAATACGAGGATCGAAATGGGTCCGTTCTCCTTGGTATTAAAAAGTTTAATAAACTCGAAATTTTTTAACATTTTGAACACTCTATGCCAAGCAAATATGTTACAATTTTGTTGTTAAGGGGACCCCCCCATTCTCGGTGTCAAAAATTGTTTTGATTTAATTCGAATCTACTCTAATTCTAGAATGTCTCTACAAAATTTCAAGTGAAAATCTCAAGAACTTTTAAAGATATAGCCGATTTATTGTGTTAGCATCAAGTGACGGCTAAAGGGCTTCTCAAACTTTAAACGCGTTTTTCTCAAAACGAATGGCGGGCACGATAACTCAAAAACTAATAATCCAATCGGTTTCAAATTTTGACACGTTTCTCTGGGAGTGTGTAGCTCTCGTATGAACTAGGATAAAGCTAATCGGTGAAGATCTTCCTTATTTTTTAACTTAGTTTGTGGTAAAAAATAGGCGATTTTCCATAAAATTTTTTTCAAAGTTCCGCCATTTTGTTAATTGTTGTGCGAAGTCAATAATCCTAGTTCATACGAGAGCCAGACATGTCCTCTTTCTAAAACAGTTGGAATTTTCGGATTCCGATGTTCCAGTGAGGAGTTATCATGCCCGCCATCGTTCCGCCAAATATGGACTTTTCTTTGAACCCAAAAAACAACAACAAAACAACAACAACAAATTTTGGTAAATTATTTTTCTTCCTTTTTAAATCTTCAAATACATATGTGCCAAGTTACAAACCTTAACAAGCATTGGTATTCATTTACCAGCCCATTTAAAATCTTAAAAATAAAAAATCGAGAATGGGGGGGGGGGGTTCCCTTAAACAAAAAACAAAAAGTTTGAGAAAAAAAACTCGGATGACATAAATTAAGAATAGTACATACAACACTATTCTACGTAATTCTGAGAGCTAACTACTGGCCTGTTCCCGTACTGCAAGAATCTACTATTTTTTACTACGATAACACTTTTTTCCTTTATGATATCGAAAAAAATAGTAAAAACTCGTAGATTCTTGCAGTTCGGGAACAGACCAAATTATATATAATTATACCATGAGTCCATGGCACAATGAATAGGTAGTCCATTTAGCGCAGCTGATGTCTTGATTAACTGTCAAAGTGGATAATTTCTACTTGTATTCGATGTGCAATGTTGCCAACCGTGTTAAATATTATATGGAAAAATTTGACAGATAATCGAGACAAAAACAAATGTTTTTGTTTTGATACATCACCTTATTATTGCATCATGGCTTTTACCTTATGTTATTATACCATAGAGAACTAGTTCACTTGCTCCTTTACTTGAATCGTTGATTCGCGAACTAATGTCGACCTTGGTATCCCTACTCGCATATGTCTGCATTTGTTATTGATTGTGCTGCCGTTATCGGCGACTTGCGGTAACCCTAATCGGAAAATTCTCCCATTCCCTGTTGTCATCAAGCGGTGTCTATTACACTTCATTCGTAAATTTTCCTTTTTTCCATTTTGAGTTTCTTCTTTATCGGCCATTTTGCCTTCTCGCACATTTGTAGCAGGTGGAACGTTTTTACTTTTTCTAGGCATCACTCACTGTATATGTATATACATTCATTTTCGGCTTTGCAGTCGCGTCCGATTAAAGAAATATCTTTTTTAACTTGAAAATCAATGCAAATAATTGTGTAAAACATCAATAACTCAACGATAGATGCATGACCGAGTGATGAGCAATAAATTTTGAAACAGAAACAACAATTTATGTCATAAATAAATGTGAATATAAGCGTTTTTAGTTCTTCGGTTCAGCGTTTGAGACCCAGCATTTTTTTACTTTTTTGTGTAGTCCGGACCAACAATATAGACAAGCGGCGAAAATGATTTGAGCATTGTTGAGTTGTTCAAATAGATTTTGGAATCGAATAAACCTTTTTTTGTCATACCACCATCACCCATTCATTCCTCATCGCCATTAATTCTTGTTTTTTGGTTTGTCATATAACCATTCAGTCAAGTCAGCCACCCAGCCAGTAGTCTGTTCTCTGTCGTCGCCACTCAGACTGATGTGGTAAACAAAAGGTATTGCGTTTCGACATCGGCATTCTTGTTGACGGCAAATAATTGGCAGATATTCCTCCTTCGCTTGCACTTTCACAAGTTTCCGCACGTCAACAATCGGATCAGCGGTGGACATTGTCGAACCCCGCATTGAGTAGCAGAGTGACTAAAATATCGACATAAATATATTTTAGGTAAGTTCATTATTTTTAAGGAAATGGGAAATTAAACAAAAGACCGACCGACCTTCCTAAGCGATTATTGGCATTGTTGTGGTTGGTCAAGAGTAAGGGTGGAGGGAGAGGGGGTTAGTCTGTGTTTTATTTTTTTTGTTGCAGCGATGCCATTGACCGTGGTGTAAACAGAAACAATCTTAGTTACATTGCATATTTTGCGATTGCTTCTATATTTTTTCAGCTAAGACAAAGGAATAAATAATTGTTGTCTGCGATTCTATTTACGACCACATGGATTTTAATTAATTTTATAATGTTCATATGGAATGAATCCATTAGTACATCTAAATGGTCTAGGAAAACTTCGAGTAGCCTAATAACAACATGCTGCTGTTATACATCCAAAAACTTAACCTAACTACAGGATGACCAAACAGAACTGTCTAGCAATGAGTCTGAAAGTAATTTGGGAAATAGGATTTTTTTGTAAAATATAATTGATTCATTATCATTATATTTAGTTTATGACGTATTATTTGGCAATCAGTGGCACAACAATTAGTTCTATTCTAAATTTAAAGTATCTATTATTTTTATTAGTATTCTATCATTTCATCTTTGGATTTTCAATCTACAGGTATAGTTATGTCTGCAACCGCCGGAAAACGGAAGGAAATCTACAAATATTTGGCACCATGGCCATTATATTCGATGAACTGGAGTGTGCGACCAGACAAACGATTTCGTCTGGCTCTGGGGAGTTTCATTGAAGAATACAACAATAAAGTGCAAATTATAAGTCTGGATGAGGAGACCAGCGAATTTAGTGCTAAAAGGTAATTTCACAAATTTAATGTTGTCTTTCCAAATGCCTGAATTTTCAAAACATTTTTATATTTTAGCACTTTCGATCATCCATATCCCACAACAAAAATTATGTGGATACCCGATTCCAAGGGCATATATCCCGATCTTCTAGCCACAAGTGGTGATTACCTACGTGTTTGGCGCGCCGGTGAACCAGATACCCGCTTGGAATGTGTTCTAAACAATAATAAAAACAGTGATTTCTGTGCACCATTAACTTCATTCGATTGGAACGAAGTTGATCCAAATCTAGTTGGTACTTCATCGATAGACACAACCTGTACAATATGGGGTTTAGAGACGGGACAACCACATGGTCGCGTGTATGTGGCTGGACATGTAAAAACACAACTGATAGCCCACGACAAAGAGGTATACGATATTGCCTTTTCGCGGGCCGGTGGTGGTCGTGATATGTTTGCTTCAGTCGGAGCTGATGGTTCAGTACGAATGTTTGATTTAAGACATTTGGAGCATTCAACAATTATTTATGAGGTTAGTTAATTGCATTTGGACATCTGCGGTGATGACAAATAATGAGTTTTTTGTTTGTTTCAACGATAGGATCCCACACATACTGCTTTACTGCGTTTGGCATGGAACAAACAGGATCCAAATTACTTGGCCACCGTAGCAATGGACTCGTGTGAAGTTATAATATTAGATGTCCGTGTTCCTTGTACACCTGTTGCAAGACTGAGCAATCATAGAGCGTGTGTCAACGGTATTGCGTGGGCGCCGCACAGGTAAATATTTATCGGATTTTATAATATTATGAGGGTAGAAGTGAAACATTTCTTTGTGCACATGTTTGTAAGATGCAAAAAAATATGCATAGAATCACTTTCTGAGTTGATTTATGCTTGCCCCTCTGTTGATGTTAAATTTTAAACAAAGTACAGGTCGCATTTATAATCCGATTTTAATGAAATTTGGAACTGCTGATTTATTTGGCCCAAGGACGTACCCTATTGAAGTTAGTGAAAATCGGTTTAGATTTAAAAATAGCTCCAATATATTTTCGTCCGATTTTATGTAAATGGAGCACCAAAGCCCACACATTCCTTTCGATGTGTACGAAACTTTGCATAGGGTACTGAATTGAGTCTAGAATGATTTATGCTAAGTTCTGTGAAAATCGATTCAGATTTACATATAGCTCACATACAGTAGCGTGCATTATAATAGCAGTTATTATATTGAACATACCATTTTGGTGTTCTTGATTTATAAACAAAAGAATTTAAAAAAAAAGTTTTTTTTTCACTTATTTATTAGTTGCTTTGCTCTCTTTAAATTAAATTATAAACCACTGTGGTCTCATCAGTCCATAAAATGTTAGGCCACTTAAACAGAGGTGCTTTTTTTTGCAAATTTTAATCTTTTGAAGGTATGTATTTTTTTTTAAGTAGATGTACTTTTCTGGGAGATCTAGCATACAAATTGTGATGCAGCAACAGTCTCCTGATTGTACATGCATGAACTCAAGGTTAATTTTTTGTTTCAATTCCGTAATAGATGATTTGGGCTCATCTCGGACTCTTCTTAAGATTCCTTTTTCTTCAAATTGAGAGATTTTTCTATTTCGCCCACGCGTTTCTGGTTTGGAAGAGCATTAGATATAATTTTCGCAAAACAGCCAACCTCATCTTGTATAAATTTGTAAGTTTTTCCTTCAGAAGTCAATTTTTGAGTGAATTCTCGTTTTTCTTTTGGTCAGTGTTTTCCGCGGCACTTTTTTCCAAAACTTTTTAACATAACTTTTTTAAAAATTATTATAAGCTAAAAATATTCCGACCACAAAAACAAACTAAAAACTTGAATATTAATGCGATTTTACACGTTTTCTTACTTCACTGCTATTATTATGCAAGCGAACATAAGAGAAAGGCAAACAAAAAATATCGGTAAAATTTTTCAGATTATTTTCATTCTTTAAATAGAAATAGCATAAAGTATGGAACAAAATAGCGATTAAAAAATGTAGAAAGAAATCAAATTTTACCATTATTTTATAAAATATCGCGCATATATTAAGAAACAGTACTGAACTGCTATTAATTTGCACCCTACTGTATATATTTTCGTCCGATTTTATGTAAATGGAGAACCATAGCCGCAACATTTCTTTCGATTGGCAAGAAATTTGGCATAGAATAGAATGAATTGAGTCTAGAAAGGTGTGTGCTAAGTTTCGTGAAATTGGTTCAGATTTATATATATAACTCACATATGTATTTTCTCCTATTTTACGTAAATGGTATACCAAAGCCCCTACATTTCTTTTGATTTGCACGAAATTTGGCATAGCGTACTGAATTGATCCTAGAATGATGTGTGCTAAGTTTTGTGAAAATCGGTTCAGCTCGGTTTAGCTCCCAAAAATTTTTTTCGTCCAATTTTATGGTGCACTAAAGCCTCTATATTTCTTTTTCTGCAACACAAATGACCACTCAACTAACCACCAAAGCTTAGAATAAAGTATAAACTCCAATCAAACAAAAAGGATGACACTTTGGAGTTCAGTTGCCAATTGAATTTGAAATCACACAGTTACGATTAAACAATGTGTAATTTTTACAACGGCAATTAATATATAATTTATTTCTAAGTATTAATAAGGACAATTTTTAATTTTCTGATGCTGCATTTCAATCCATGACAACAACATTGTATCTTTGTTAAACATGTTTAACTAAACATTTATATATATTTTTGAGTATTGTTTTATTGTGACGATATGCGAACTTTTGAATTCATAAATAGATTTGCACAACAGTTAAAAATTGAACCGACCCATTGCACCTTTTTGTGTTTGCAAAATTTATAATACCCTTTTTTATTTCTTTTTTAGTTCCTGTCATATATGCACTGCCGGTGACGATCACCAAGCACTGATCTGGGATATACAGCAAATGCCACGTGCAATCGAGGATCCAATTTTAGCGTACACAGCCGCCGAAGGTGAAGTCAATCAAATACAATGGGGTGCAACGCAACCCGATTGGATTGCAATTTGCTATAACAAAGCATGTGAGATCTTGCGGGTCTAGAGACAACATAGAAATCGTCGCCGTAGCAATGCTCAAAGGACGTTGTATATTGGACAAGTTCTCATATATGCACCACCACCACAACAACAACAACAGCCACAACCACAGCCACAACAAAATTTAATAATAATGAAACAAAAATCTTATATTAACTACTAATACTACTACTACTAACTATAACGATAAAGATAATTATTACTACGTACGTATAGTCAAAAAAAAAAAAAAAAAATGTCATCGTCGTCGTAATCGTCACACTCATCGTCGTTATTGTCACTATGAAACGAATGAACAATGAACGATAGACATAATAATATTTTCAAAGCGAAATCTTAACAATCGACACTTCGTGTGTGTGTGATATTGTTTTTTATTTGCACACCAGAATAAACTCGAAAAAAAAAACAAATCAGTAAAATAGAATTAAAATTGGATAAAGCAAAAATACCATACAAAAGCAAATACACATTAACACCACGTAGAAACAAAATAACAGACAACGTTTTACATTTGTTTTCCTCTTTGTTTGCCAAAATTTGAAATAAAAAAAAATCAAAAAGAAAAAAAATCGACAGCTAAATGAGAAAAATCCAATCGCAAAAGTAAAAACCATTCAGCGAATCTGTAAAGTTCTAAAAAATGTTTGTATTTTATTTTGAACATTATAATTTTAAGCGATTAAGTTGTTTATTTGTAAGTTTAAGAGAAACAATAGTTTGCAAATTATTTATATACATTTCTATTTATATGTTAATCTTTAAGTGTAAAAAAAAAAACAAAACAAACAAATATATATTAATTACAGATCGTGGACAATTTAGTTGAAATGCTCACAATAAAAAAAAAACACGTACATTATTTTTTGTTTTTATTTTCATTTATTATGTTTGGTTCCAAAATGAAAGTGAATTTGACAAAATCAATAAATAAAAAAAAGTAACTAAATCGGTTTCAATTACATAAAAATTAACAATTATAGTTTTTAAGGAATACAATTGAGAGAACTGATCTTCGTTTGAAATCATAGTTTCGAGGAGTATTAGAAATTAAATAATTTCGCAAACAACTTTTCACAATAAAACATATTTTATTCATGTCTATATTCTCATTTTATAATTATAGTAATAATTATTATTTTTGTATTTATCAAAATGAGTCTCCAAATTGTATGTTTCAAAAATACAACACTAGCCTATAGGCGTAGAATTACGGACAATATAAATCTATGCCGCTAATTGTGGACAGATAACATACGACAGTAAACATTTATTTTTGTGTGTGCTCATCGATCACCAACTTTGTATGGTGTCAATGATTTTAGGTCCTTTGTAGCAATCCAACAGTTGATACATAGTGATGGGTATAATTTGGACATTTTTTTATGCGATACCAATTTGACTTCAAGAGAAATTAAAGTAGCATGACCAAATATGCCAATAGAAGTTCAAAATTCCTCTCAAATTTATCATACAAAATTGTATTGCAATTAAAACCGTTTTAGTTATTTTGTCTTCTAGTTTTTATTTAAAACCAAAAATCACAAAAATTTAATTCTATTTCAGTTTTTCTTTACTATAAACACAAGCAAATATGCTACAAAATAAAGTTTGAAATAACACGAACAACAAGAACAAAAAAATAACCAATAAATTTTTTATACAACAACAACAACAAAAATCCTACCTCGTTTTCCATTAAGGATTATTTGAAATGAAAACAAAAAACAAACAAACAAAAACCAAAAAATAAAAGAAATTCAAATAAGAAATGCAAAATTTTTTAAATTAAGTAAAACAAAAAAGAGAAGAAAAGTAATACTGGAAGAAAAAAAGAATTGAACATTTAGCCTTATTTACTAAAAGAAAACCAGAAGAACAACAAACCAACAGAAATAACAACAACAAGACGAAGAAGAACAAAACCAAAAAATCATTTTCAGCTACTACGGCAGGATAAGGGACTATCTTATTCATTTCACAATAGTTTGTTTATAATTTCATTTATTAAATTGAAAAAGAAAAAATGAAACAACAACAGCAACAACATAAAACATAAATTATTTAAAAAGTAAACAAAAGACAGAAATTATAATATTAATGTAACAAACAAACAAGAACTAAAGACATATTAATGCAGCTTTTTTTATAACTTCTAAAACCACAATATATTTTATATTTTGCAAATGAACAAAACAAAAAACGAAAAAAAACCAAATAACAGATATCCAACAAAACAAAAAAGAGAGGAAAACCAAAAAACAGACATCAATAATGAAACAAGAAGAACATGACAGTTTCCTGGAAATAGTTGTTTGCCATAATTTACTGTACTAATTGCAATTATTAATATATTCAAATAATCTCAGATTTTAGACTGAATTGAAATCAGGGCAATATCACCAAATTCACAGAAGTCAGTTGAATGATATCAGGTGTTTATTTATTTATTATAAATATTTCATTAAAAATTCAAATTCAATTAATGTAATCCATAATCTTATCCTACATTTCCAACATACATAAAATTATTTGATTTATTAGAATTATGCATCTGATTGCGTTTATTTATATTAATCGTATATTTATTTTTTTCCAATTGGAAACATTTTTATTTTAATTTTTATTTAACAGAACATGTTTAACAAATTGATCAAGTTAAACCAACAAAAAATACATTTTATATTTCGTGTGTATATATATGTTTGTAGTGTAACACTTTTTCACATATAAATCTGATTTGATCAGATAATCACATTAAATCTCTATTTCATCAGACAAATTAATAAAAATAAAAAGAAAAAAATACAAAATTGGCTATTTATATCAAAATTTGTTATTGGACTGTAGGATATATTAGTTGTGATATCGCGTGTTTATGATCATATTTCGTCATTTATGATCATATTTGACGAAAACTAGAACCCGTTGTACACAAGTAGATATAAACTTCAAACATGTAACTTGTGAAAAAAATCTAGATGTTACATTTTTGTAAGCGCTGCTCACTGTAGCTTAAAAACGCATGATACAATTAAAAATTATGTTCTTAAGCAAGAGATCCCACAAAACGTCCCAAAATACGTTTATTCGTTCTCAAGCTCCACAAACTTAATGAAAATAGTGTTTCCAAGGTGGGCATTTGTCAGAAAACAATGCAAAATTTAAAAAAATCCAAGAATCTTGGCGAAATGCATTGGAATATACCACTGTTAATTTTAAGCTTTTTGAGTAGTCTATGCAATGAAGTTTTTGGAATCGCTTTGGGCTAGGTTTTCGTTTATGAAATAAATTGAATTAAATATACACTGGTGGCCAAAATTAAAACAACTAAAATTGCAAAGATATGAAATGCTGTATAACTTTTCAAAAATAAACATATCGTCTTGTTTTTTTTACCCTCCACCATAGTATGGAGGGTATATTAATTTTGTTTTTCCGTTTGTAACTCATCGAAATAATCATTTCCGACCCTAAAAGTATATATATTCTTGATCAGCGTAAAATTCTAAGACGATCTAAGCATGTCCGTCTGTCCGTCTGTTGTAATCACTCTAGCGTCTAAACGAGTTGAGATAGATCGCCAAATTTTTGCACAGAGTCGTCTTTTGTCTGCAGGCAGGTCATGTTCGAAGATGGGATATATCGGTCCACGTTTAGGCATAGCCCCCATATAAGGGTACCCCCCAATTTTCCGTATTTTGGGGTTCTTGAGCGAGTTTTTCAACCAAATTCGCTGAAATTTGGTGTATTGAGTTGCTATTGGGTACCCAATTTCTCCACAAAAAATCATACATATAGGTCAATTTTTTCTGGTAGCCCCCATATAAAGTTACCCTCTAATTTTCAGTATTTTGGGGGTTTTGATCGTAGTTTTCAACCGAATTGGCTGTAATTTAGTACTTTGAGTTCTTACTAGGTAGCAAATCTATCCACTAAAAATTATAAATATAGGTCCATTTTTTCTGGTAGCCCCCATATAAGGGTACCCCCCAAATATCGGTATTTTGAGGTTCTTGAGCACGTTTTTCAACCGAATTCGCTAAAATTTTGTATTTTGTAGTCGTATATGGTAACTAATGTCCCTACAAAAAATTATTAATATGCACCCCCTTTTTGGGGTAGTCCCCATATAACCCCCTTTTTTATATTAAAATAGTTATGCAATTTGTTCCGCGTCGTGGGTTTAGTTCTAAGACTCTGTTTTAATCATATCTCCTGCGGAGGATATCGAGATAAAAAACTAGAACGTAAGGTTCGATAATGAACTATATATGAACTATAACCCGTATTTAGACCTAACTCTTATGTGGGAGGTACCAGAAGGAGTGGACCGATATTCCCCATTTTCGATCTTGAAATAAGTTTGGAAGAAATAATAAGATGACCAAAGTTTGGATGAAATCAAAATTTTCTGGAACAAATTTGGTCCAAAGAAACTTGGGGTCTAGAACCATTTTAACCGTGTTTTATTGTGGTTTACATAACCGGTTTGTGGAAATGTCGTTATAGGTCCACTTTTTCATTTCAAGTGCCTGTCAGTATATCTATGGTGGAGGGTATAAAAAGTTCGGCCCGGCCGAATTTTAAATCCGGTACTTTATTCACTTAAAAAAAACAAAGGAAAATTCAATTTGAAATAAATAAAAATGTATGGAAAAGCAAATACAGTAGGGACATATTTCCTGGTCCCGAAGTTTTAAGGCATATTCTTCATACAAACCTGTATTTTAGAGCAAACTTTTCTTATAAAGAATTATTTATTCAGTCCCATCTTTCTGTTACAACGAACTTGCTATAAATATACAAAATACTTAACGCTGGCAACCTTCACAAAAATCTCAGGTTCATCAAAGGAAATCTCAGGTTTACCTAATGTATGGCCAAAAAGGACACAAAAATTACATAATTTGGGAATTTTATATATTTTTTTCTGGGAATCCTTGGTTTTGTCTTTCCTTGGATATAACGAACTTCGTCTATAACGAACTAATTTGGTCCCTACTAGTTCGCTTTAATAGTACTACAGCAAGTCTCAATTTTTGCTTGGACAAAACTAAAGCAATTCAGACATCTTAAATTTTAATGAGCTCCTAAATTTTAATTATTGTTAACATTGTAATTACTATGTTTTGGTTTTACACATATTTCTATTCTTAAAGATCATTCTTCAAACCTTTTTATTACACAAATATGTGCCTGTTTTCGATTTTGACTTACAGCAAAAAATATATATAAAAAAATAGCTAGATACATATACAGTACACCTATAAAATAGAAAATTATCAGTGATTATGAAAATAATTTAGCACAGAAAATGATTTCGGAGAAATACTATATACATAAATCCGTGATTTCTCGAATATAAGTCGGTTTTATGTAAACATATCTGAAGTGACTGTTCATCGCGGAGGGAGGCCGCAAAAGCTCATACTAACTGTGCTGCAGTAATCAAAAATAATGATTATTCTGTCGATTATTAGCAAAATTGTAAACAAAGTACAGGTCGCATATATGATCCCAATGAGATGATATTTGGCATATCTCACTTAACCTTTTGAAACCCTATTGAAATTGGAGAAAATCGGATCAGACTTTCTACACCAGTAACATTTTACATTGTGGGTCACGGTTTACAAATGACATGAGGTCAAAGTCAAAATTCCATATTTTTGTGAATATTTATATATGCTTCATTTGACATCTGTCAAAATATTAACATGAAATGACGACCAATTAAACAGAAGGGACTGGTGATTATAATGGAAGTGAAAATTATCAGTAATTTGAGGCTAATCATCACAAATTTCGTATTTAAAACTCAATTTAAAAAATTGAGTTGCAGGTCCAAGTGCCATATATTGCCAGAGGTTATTTTAATGGTTATACCACCTATCGTCGCACCAATCGGTTATACCACCAATCGTCGCATTTATATTTTGAGTTATAGCCGATAATTTAAAAAAAAAAATGGTCGTTGAAAATTACATGTACAAATTTAAGTTTTTCTAATCTACACTAATTCAAGAATGTCACTACAAAATTTCAAGTGAAAATCTCAAACACTTTAAGATATATAGTCGATTTATTGTGTCAGCATCAAGTGACGGCAAGAGATTTTCTCTTTAAACGCATTTTTCTCGAATCAGTCTTTTACGAATGGCGGGTACGATAACTCAAAAACTAATAATCCGATCGATTGAAAATTGGGACGTTTCTCTGTGAGTGTATAGCTATCATATGAACTAGGATAAATCCAATCGGTCGAGATTTTCCTTTTTTTAAGGGTCCGCCATTTTGTTGATTTTTGAGCGAAGCCAATAATCCTAGTTCATATGAGAGCCAGGCATGTACCCTTTCTAACACCGTTGGAATTTTCAGATTCCGGTGTTCCAGTGAGGAGTTGTTATCAAATCTTCCTACCAAAAATGATCAATATTTGATCACTTTTAGGGTAGCCCCCATACTTAAGTGGTTGTAATTTGTTATATTGGTTTGTGGTATGGTAGTAAATATATCTACTAAAAATTATGGGTATTTTGGCGGAGCTTGAACACGTGTTTAAATCAATTTGGGAGCAATTTAATATTTTGGATTCTCATTAAGTAGAAAATGTCCGCGACAAAAATTATCAGCATTGGTCCATATTATTTTATTCGGTATTTTGGGGGTTTGGGCACGTTTTTAACCGAATTCACTGTAATTTGATTTTTCAGGTTCTCATAGGGCGTTGAATCTTCCTACTAAACGTGATCAATATTGGTTCACTTTTTATGGAATCCTCAGGCTTCAATCAAATTGGCTGTATATTATTGATTCTCATTGAGTAGGAAAACTTCCTATTTCCTGGTAGCCCCCGTATAATGGTACATCCATTATTCGGTGTCAAATCTTCCTACCAAACGTTATCAATGACAGCTACGGTTTGGTATAGCTCCCATAGAACGTTACCATCCCATTTTCGGCATTTTTAAGACTTTAGCAACATTTTCCAACCAATGGGGCTGTAATATGTTATATAGGGTTCTGGAAGGCTGACTTATATACAAATTTGTGAAGTGATGTCCATGTTATAATATAAACACACATAAAGCTTTGCTTTCTTTTCGGTATTAATAGATTTTTAACCAAATTTTCTCATGGGAGTGGCTATAATTGGATTCCTAGTGAATAAATTAAAAAATCCCGTTTAATTTTTCCAACTAGAGTGTTTGTAATTTCGAACACAATTTTTTTCGAACATGAAGAACCTACTGCTACAAACCAAAATGATATATTCCTCATATAAACGTCACGATGGACTTAAGTATAGTTTTGGAACTGGCGGATGCGAATGCACAAATTAATCCAATCGGTTCTAAATTTTAATTTTTGTAATATGGTGAAAATATTTTTTTTTATCCGTATTGTGCGAAGTTAATAGCCCTTTTTCGTATCAGAGCCAGATGTCCCAATGACTAGAATTCACAGCAACAACGAAAAATTAAATAATTTTGTAGGTTTGTGTGCTCACAAGAGTTGTTTTACGCCACGTAAAATGGGCCCTATACACAAGTTTTAGTATAATGGTCATATTTCGACTATCTGGATTAATCAGGGTCAGGGACGTACGCAGGGGGGCGGCCCGGGGGTATGTATCACAGTAAATGTATGTTTGTAACAGCGAATTTTTTCATTTTGTACAACCGGACCCCCCCCCCCCCCCCAAATGAAATCCTGTGTACGTTGCTGATCAGGGTACAGGGCGCACTTATGTAGCTATTGTAAATTATTTTTTGTATGAAGTTCTGGCCAAGGGTTTTAAGGATGGACTGGAATGTAGGAAGTTTCAGAAGCATTTTTTTGTTTCACATATTTTTAGATTTTAAAATGATGCCAAGGGTGTATGTATTTGATAATTGAATATTATTGAACCATCATAGAAAACCAAAATGCTTTTCAAAAAGCTTTTTTACTTTTTTCATTAGTAAAATAAATGTTTCCTTATTAAGTTCCACGTCAGTGTTGCTATTGAGTTGTACTTAGAACCTAGAGAAATAAAAAATTCTAAAAAAGTATTTTTTGTTTAAATATTATATATGTTATATGATATATTTTAAAAATATAATGCATTAATAAAAAACAACAAAATTGTTGTTACAAATATTTCCAGGACGATGTCTTCTTGGCGCTGACCACCAATTACATGCTCTTTTTTATTTTCAATTTTTTTTTATTTTTTATATTCCTAACAAAAATCTGACTGCGTTATTGAATTCAATCCAATAACAACAATTCCCAATAAGAAATAAATAAAAACAAATTCATTAAACAATAAATACAATACAATATAACATACATACATGCATATATATTTTTATTATACATTATTTAATAACAATTTCACACACAGAATTGTGAATTTAATGGAAATCGAACATAAAAAAGGATGCTTCAAAAAAATTAAGAAAATTGTTTTTTTTTGAACAGAAATATAGGCAATTTGATTTGAACAGTATGTGTATGTGTCCTTATTATGTTAGATTTCGATTATATGTCACAATATCTTCATGCATTATACAATATATTGTACATAGATCTAGATATATACTTTATATTTGTGGTTATACCATGAGGAAATAAGATTCAAATTATTGCTTGTTATTATAAAATTCATATCAATACTTTGTTTTTTGACTTATTCGGCTTTCTGTTTAAATCAAGAATTCAAAACGTGTTCAATATAGTAACACGTCAGAGCAGAGTCCGATTTTTTTTTTTTTGCAATTACCATTTCGGTTCGTTCGTTGTAGAGGAAAACTCCATAAAATTAAATATTTTCATGATATTACGTTTTGTATTAATTATATTGCGTCATTTTTCGATTAATTCACTTTTTCCCTATTCATATTCTTTTCAAAATGTCAAAGAAAGATCTTTAAGACTCGTGGTATAATTTCGAATATGTTGTACTTAGGTTATTTACACTTATTTTTTAAAAAACCAAAACAGAGATCACAGACATTAGACTTGTAATAATTATTTATTTTATAAAAATCGATTTATTCTTAAGGAGAAATAATAACGGAAATAAAATAACGTTTATCTTATAAAAACCATAAGAAACAAAAACAAAAATAATTATTAAAAAATAGCAGCAGCAAACAAAATAAAAAACGAGAACAAACACACTTCAATAGAACTGATACATTACGTTTAAGGATATAAAACAAAAACAAAACAAATATTCATTATTATTATTATTAATCTCCACTATAATTTAGTAATAACGATTAAGGCCCCCAATACATACATGCAAACATACACACATCTCCAATACAAAGGATCAAATATATACAACAAAAATATAACAACCTTTCCAATTGACAATGAAACACCACAAAACAAATACATACATACATACACATGTATACACCCACTCTCATATGCCCGCCCATATGTAAAGACAAAACACATCCAAACTACTAACCAACCCACAATGTCAACTACAAACAACAACCAACAACAATATCCACAACTAAAGAAAAAAACAAAAACAATTAGATTAACAATAACCACAACCACAAAAGCAGCAACAACAAACAATTCTATCCTGCGAGAGAGAAAATAAGATTGTGTACACAAATTTAGAAGACAACAAAATAAACATTGTAATAAAATAATAATAATTATAATAATAATAAATAACAAAAAACGAACAACAACAACAAAAAACCAAAAAAGGCAAATGAAATAATATCCCCCAAAAAAGAAGAAAAAGAAAACAAACAAAGAAAATTTGAAATAAAACATTCTATCCATAGGTGCGTTGTGTTTTTATTATTCTATCTACCTTTGTCTATAGGCAGGTCAAATTTGTTTAATTTTAAAATTCTGCAACCACGAAATTATATACAGTTTAGGTATAACTTTGAAATTTGGCACATACATTTGCACGATTCGTAGGATATGTTGTAAGATTTTCGTCGCATCATCTAACCGAGATGATTACAATTTTGCGTTACGAGTTCTAGGTTAGGAGGAGGGTGTGAAATTCTAAGAATTTTGTCAATATAGGTCCACATGTTGTTGAAGGATTTAGCTCACAATGTGCAATTTGGCATTCTAGGTTGGGAAAAACATCTTCGCAAAAAAATACTTTTTTTCAAATCCTATTTAGGATATGGCGTCGGGTTAGTTGCCCACACTCGGAAAGCCCCTCTTACTATGGAAAACGATCCCCGCAAACTTATAAAGGACCACGATCTGCGAATCTGCACTTGGAATGTGCGCACGTTGTACAGAACAGGGGCAGTGTTCGCTTTGGCGGATATACTCAAGAAGTACAAAGCCGATATTATTGCCTTACAGGAAATGCGATGAAAAGGGACAGGCGTAAGTAAATCAGATGATTACGCACTAAATTATAGCTGCCATGAAACGACACATAAATTTGGCTGGGGATTTATGCTTAACAGGAGAATAAAAGATCACGTCTCCAGATTCACTCCTGTAGATGAGCGAATTGATATAATCCGTAATAAATCGAAGTTCTTCTACATCAAAGATGAGCAGACCAAAGACATATTTTACGAGCGCCTAGAAACAGCATATGACCGCTGCCCTGGCCATGACAATAAAATTCTGCTAGGAGATTTTAAGGCCAAAAATCGGAAGGGAAAATATTTTTTGGCCCCACCGTCGGAATATTCAGCCTCCATGAAGAAACATCCGAGGTTGATTGACTTCGCGGCAGCAAAAAACAAGTAGTTAGCAGCTCCTGTATTTATCCTGACCAAGTAACGAGAAATCAAATTGATTAAGTTGTAATAGACGAAGGCATTCATCCAGTGTATTCAATCGATACGAGGAGCGAATTTCGATTCGGACTACTACTTCATAGAAGCCAAGGTTCGCACTCGTCTGAATGTAGCAGCAAAGGTGCGATCTACCACAACACGGAAACTCGACGTCGAAAAGCTGCAAACACAACAGGTAGCAGAGGCCTACTCCGCTCAACTTAACCAACTGCTTGACGAACACACTTCTTGTCCCGATAATAGTATAGAAGCACAATGGCAAAGAATTGCCCACTCCCTACAAACTGCAGCAAAAGGAACACTTGGGTATCAGGAATGTCGTAATTCTACTGATGTGAAAAAAATGCAGCGAATAGGCATCCCTGCAGACAAGAAAAACGTGAGCTAATCGAGATGTACAGGAGTCAGCATGAAGTCTGGAAATTTTAGCAACGAGTAAAACACCAAACCGAAAGCTTTGGTGCAGACACATCATCCTGTAGAGATGAAGAAGGAAACCTGGTGACGGTATATAGTGTATACCACCTAGCACAGATGACGTCAGAATAGCAATCAATCGGCTGAAGAGTAATTAACTATTTAAAATTGTTAAAAAGGAGCATTGGTACAATTTAGCTAAAGGAATGCATGCCCAATGATTGGTACCTCAGCATCCTGTGTCCCTTGCACAAAAAAGGAGACAAGACGATATGTGCCAACTATAGAGTAATTAGTCTTCTTCCCATCGCATATAAAGTGCTGTGTGAACGTCTGAAGCCAATGGTCAATGACATTATTGGACCATACCAATGTGGCTTCAGACCACTCTGCGCCAAATCCTGGAGAAGACCTACGAAAAACACATCTACACATTCCACCTATTCGTCGACTATAGAGCCGCATTCGACAGTCCTATCCGTTCACTGGTATTTAAAGTCGTGTCTGCGTTCGGTATTCCTACAAAATTAATACGGCTATGCAGGATATCTTTAAGTGGCACAAGGTCAGCAGTTAAAGTCGGAAATGACCTATCGGAGCCCTTCAATACAGAACGAGGATTCAGACAAGGTGACAGTTTGTCGTGTGTTCTTTTTATCGCCAAACCAAACTCACACTCTACAAGACGCTGATACTACCCGTGCTGTTATATGGGTCTGAAGCATGGCTACATGCGCAAGCAGATGAGGCAGCTCTTGGAGTAATTGAGAGAAAAATTCTCCGAAAAATTTACGGCTCGCGCTTTTTAAGCTCGGCGTTCTGTAACAAGCTAGCTAAATAAGTAAGTATTAAGGATAGTGTATTATTATTTCTTTCAGACCAGTTTAATCAGTTGTGAGGTCTGACAAGCTGTGCATGGGTCTGTTAATAATTATTTTTTATTAGATTAGTTTTCCTTTTTATCTCTCTAGAACATTTAAAATAACAATAAATTGTAAACGAACATATCATGTGGCTCCTGTTTTCAATTCTTCTATATACATGTCAGATACATTTTTAATGTCTCTGGGTCTGAAAAGGTTAAATCTGTGCACAGAAAATATTCTATGAGCAACGAAATTCGCATCACTAATTGTTAAAAATACTTTTACGAGGACTTTTGAATTTTTCAAGGATCCCATAATTGCCGACATTTTTCCAATATTTATTATAGCTTACAAGCCACCATGAATTAAGGGGACCCCCCCCATTTTCGGGTTCAAAATTTTTGTTGATATAATTCGAATCTACACTGATTATAGAATGTCTCTACAACATTTCAAGTGAAAATCTCAAGAACTCTTGAAGATATATCCGATGTATTGTGTCAGCATCAAGTGACGGCTGAAGGGCTTCTCAAACTTTAAACGCGTTTTCTCTAAACATTTTTTTGCGAATGGAGGGCACGATAACTCAAAAACTAATAATCCAATCGGTTCCAAATTTTGCAACGTTTCTCTCGTATGAACTAGGATAAAGCCAATGGGTGAAGATCTTCCTTATTTTTTACCTTGGTTTTTGGTAAAAAATCGGCGATTTTCCAAAAATATTTTTTCAAAGGTCCACTATTTTGTTAATTTTAGAGCGAAATCAATAATCCTAGTTCATACGAGAGCCAGACATGTACTCTTTCTAACACCGTTGGAATTTTCGGATTCCGATATTCCAGTGAGGAGTTATCATGCCCGCCATCAAAAATAAGGACTTTTCTTTAATTACAAAAAACAACAACAAAACAATAACAAAAATTTTTTGTAAATTATTTTTCTTCTCTTTTAAATCTTCAAATATATATGTGCAAAGTTACAAACCTTAATAAGCATTGGTATTGATTTACCAGCCCATTGAAAATCTTGAAACATTAAAATCGAGAATGGGTGGGGTTCCCTTAAAACAAAACACATAAAACGGAGGCGCAGCTACTCACTCAGATATTAATAACCGTCCACTATAAGTTGCAATGTATATTGAATTTATCATTCCGTTTGCAACACCTTGAAATATTTATCGAAGACCCCATAAAGTATACATTTGAGATAAGACTACCATTCTATGTCGTTTTATGTATGTCCGGCTGTCAGTCTGTTATGAAAACGATAGAGTTTGCCCATACATTGTTGCTAATCCTAGAATGTATGGTATTCAAAATGGGTTACATCAGTCCACTTTTGAGAATACCTTCCATTTAACGGTATGCCCATTATTCGGTATTTTAGGGAGTTAGGGCCCGCCTTTTAACTTAATTGACTGTTCTTTGGTACATTGAGTTCCCATTGGGTTGCAAATCTCCTTACAAAAATTAAGGATGGTACACAGTACATTTTAGGAATGTTAAGAAAGAATTGGCTCTAATTTCGTTCTCATTGGGTGTCAAATCTTCCTACCAAAAATTTACCATGACATAGCCCGACATTTATTAAGCTCACGAACTGTTTCTGGTATTTTAATTGCCCACCTACACTTCAACAGTCATCTTAATTCCGAATTTCAGAATTCCAGCTCCATCCGGTCACTCAAATCCAAATATCACCAAAGTTAGTACCAGTGCGAATTTACATACCCCAATTCTACACCCCAACAGTCAACTTAACTCCAAATTGGAGGATTCCCGATCTATCGGTTCATCCAAAATTCAAATAGTATCATTTAGTACATATAATTACGATTTTCAAAAATTACCTACCTATTTCTACAATGCAGTAGTTATTTGTATTTTCAATTTTCTATCTTCCAGATCTATCGGTTCACTCAAATTGTACCAAATTTAGTAACATTTAGTACTTTTCGTACACATATGTACGAATTTCAAAATGTGACTACGTAAACATACCCTCCGACGGTAATGTTAATTTCAAATTTCAGGATTCCAGCCCAATTCGTTCCTTCAAATTAAAATTGTACCAAATTTAGTACTGTTTAGTACTTTTAGTATACATGAATACACAATTCTGGAACTTTATATCGACCCTTCTTCTCAACCTTGATTTGCGTTCCATTTTTTTTTGCTCAAATCGTTCACATTCTACGAAATTGTACCAAATGTAGTAAAAACCCCTTTGGTAATTTGCAACCCTTTGGTACATCTATTCTACACTCCATTAGTGACCCTCATTCCAAATGTAAGAGTTATAGCTCTGCTGGTTCGCCAAATACAAATGGTACCACATTTAGTATTTTTAGTACTTTTCATGCCGTTCTAGTACGATTTTCCAAAAACCCAGAGTGACCCTCACTTCAAATATTAGTGCAGATATACTAGCTTACCCGGCAAGCGCTGTTTTGCCTTCAACGTTGTCAAAGATATAATAATGGTAAGAATTTGAGAACTTTTTGGAAAATATATTTGCGGAACCATGAAGACACATACAAATCAAGCACTATGGAGTACTATTTGAAAATGTAAATCGTCTTGTTTCTTTCCTTTATCTTTGAATCCGCGGGACGCTTATGAAATGAATAAAGTTTTAAATATTGCTGAGTTTTGTTATATCTTTTAAAAATATATTTACATGATTTTTCTTTAATTCAATTGATTTTCATCATATAAACTCCTTCCTCTCTTTAGGTTTATTGATGAGGTCCCAACCGAAGTGACAGTAATTTGGCATTTCAAATTTTTAGTGGCCAAATCTTTTTCGCAGGACATTTAATGTATTTTTATGGTCATAGGCAAATTGTGGCTATAATTTATGATTCCAGGTTCCTGTTGGGCGCCAAATTTAATATGCTTTTTTATAGAATTTCCCAACATTGGTCTTCCGAACGACTTTTAAGTATTTCGAATCCACGTCGTATAGTGGAAGGAAAGAAATGATTGGTCCGCATTCTTGATAATTATCTGAAGTTAAAAGAGGGTTTGTTCGCCAGAAGTGACATTATTGCTTGCAGATGCCACTTTGTGTCTTATTCGTGAACATGGTCTTCTCAGTAATTATGGCGGTATAAAATAAGCAACTTATAGACATTTCAACACGGCCACAAAAACTGACTAAAAATTAAGCTAAAAACGTAAGACTATTAACTCAATCCAAGAAATGTCAAAAAACCGAACTAAAGGCTATTTATACCGATCACTCAATGGATGTGAAAAAAAGCGAAAAAAAAATCAATAAGACATATGTGTAACAATAGCTAGTTTGATGGACTTACCCACATGCACCAATAGATTCTGGGCTATACATAGCAGATTGATCATTTTCTATATATCATTCTCTCTTATGCAAATATTGAGATAATGATTCCGTTTTAGGTAGCTTAAGAAGTATAAAACGTTAACTTTTGAATTTTCGCAGCATTGGACTTAATCGTGAATAGGGAACTTAATTTCAAAATTGTGTCGATATTACAGCATTAAGATTTCCGATGATTTAGTTAAGCACATACATATGTTGTTGTACCGGCATGAATGCTTGGTACGGTCAAACTGAGTGACGTTCTAATACTTATCTTCTTGAAGAAATAATTCTAATGGCCCCCACACACCATACTGCCGTATTGCTACTGCCGATGAACCCCTGTGTATGTGTGTGCTCTCTTCAATCAAAATTACATAAAATTGTTTTTAATTTCTCAAATTATGAATTAAATTATGAATTAAATTTGTATTTATATTATTTCAACACACACACAATATACTTTTCCATAAACTGACAACAAAATAGAAAAATTTTCAATGTATAAAATATACACACAACAAAAATGTACAAAAATTCGAATACCCTGTGTTTCCTATATCGAAAGTGGCATCTGAAGACTTACGAAGGTGTTACTGGTCTTGTAATTATTAGCCTAATAGGTAATGTCATATTACGAGAATAATAATAATTAGATATTTCGCGTAAACACATGAAAATCTTGATCTGGAACTCTCATATCTCGTGAGATTAGTTATAAGATAGGAGGTGTAATTACCATAGTCCTGTATTAGCTAAGTTCTCCTATAGTGCAATGTCGGGATTCCGGCATTTTATGAACGCAAATTATAAAACTTTAAATACTTGTTTCTTATCAGAGAGAGTGGTCGGATTTCTATGGCACGGAAACACTTTGCCGTATTAATTTTTCTATAGTAGTGGACATTCGTTTGAGCGCATATGATGTTTTTGAGATTTTACTATGAAAACTCATTATTATTATATATTTTTTAAACAAAATGGTGAATTTATTTAAGGGGACCCCCCCATTCTCGGTGTCAATTTTTTTTTTTTGATTTAATTGGAATCTACTCTAATTCTAGAATGTTCCTACAACATTTCAAGTGAAAATCTCAAGAACTCTTGAAGATATAGCCGATTTATTGTGCAGCATCAAGTGACGGCTAAAGGGCTTCTCAAACTTTAAACGCGTTTTTCTCAAAACGAATGGCGGGCACGATAACTCAAAAACTAATAATCCAATCGGTTTCAAATTTTGACACGTTTCTCTGGGAGTGTGTAGCTCTCGTATGAACTAGGATAAAGCCAATCGGTGAAGATCTTCCTTATTTTTTAACATAGTTTGTGGTAAAAAATAGGCGATTTTCCATAAAAAAATTTTCAAAGTTCCGCCATTTTGTTAATTGTTGTGCGAAGTCAATAATCCTAGTTCATACGAGAGCCAGACATGTCCTCTTTCTAACACAGTTGGAATTTTCGGATTCCGATGTTCCAGTGAGGAGTTCTCATGCCCGCCATCGAAAATATGGACTTTTCTTTGAACCCCAAAAACAACAACAAAACAACAACAACAAATTTTGGTAAATTATTTTTCTTCCTTTTTAAATCTTCAAATATATATGTGCAAAGTTACAAACCTTACCAAGCATTGGTATTCATTTACCAGCCCATTTAAAATCTTGAAAATAAAAAATCGAGAATGGGGGGGGGGGTTCCCTTAAGGTATCGAATATCAAATACAAACCAAAAACATTTTTCATACAGTTTTTGAAATAAGTACAAATAAGGTATATTTTGCCAGGACATTCGTTTGAGTGCAGTTCATTTTAAAATAAAATAATGTTGTAAAAAACAAACTTAGACTTGATAATGGATCAAAAATATTTGTAAACAGTATGTCGGGGAGTAATTTAAAAAAGGAAAAATAAAAAAGAGTAATAAATTACTCATATTTTTTGTATAAATCGGTTCTGTTAAGTTATAACATGGTAAACATCATCAATTCTATGAGGAAATATGGACATTCTATTGTTCTCGAAATATAGCGTTTTTACGCATTGGGATTGGAGAGAGGTCCACTACATCATTTTTTCTTAGCTATAAAAAATCCTTACAACATATTATCAGACATAAGCATTCATAATTTATATAAGGTAGAATCTCATGATGTTACCAATTCGTTTTGAACATGTAACTATAAAATTACAAATACCTCAACATGTCAACTACCAATATATGAAATGAGGACATCTAATAAGAAGTAAAAACGTCGCTAAGTGGTGAGCAATAAAAATTCCTTAAATCGGTGGGGACTATGTAACATCATTATGTGATAGTAGTTTGTTCATCCTCATACACTCAGGTTGGAAAATTAAACGGGAAATATATATGGGGTCTATTTTAAAAAGTTACTCTATAGTGTATACGACTTTCACTAGGATGAGAAAATTCGGTCAAAGACCTAAACAAATCAGGCGGGATCTGTATGTTGGGGATATTTCAAATCTTATACCTTAATAAAACATTTTCCACACAAATTTGTTTTATCATATGGGAACTACTCGAAAATTTGCACAAAAATCATCCAAAATATAAAAAATTACTAAAAAATACATTTTTTACAATGCGTATTCTCATTCACAGCGCTTACTGCAAATTTTTTTCGCCGTAATTTACAAACCCAACTGAACCCTGAAACTTTTTACAGCAAGGCATTATGATGAATTGTGCGCTAAAACATCCGATGTACGAGTAGCAGGTATGGAAAAAAATTGGAAAACAAATCTAAAATGTTGAAAATAATTCCTTAACTATATTGTATGGCAGGACAGCGTTTGCCTGGTCAGCTAGTACTTAATAAAGGAAAAAATTGATAAATTATATGTCTTTCCTTCTTTTGTTGCTACTCCTAGAATGGTTCACTTTTGAGGATACCCTCCCCATATGACTGTACCCCCCGTAATTGGTGTTATGATCACGAATTGGCTCTATTTAGGTTCTCTTTGGCTGTGCAATTTATGAAGATCTCGAACGATTTCCGGCATTTTAAATGTCCATCTTATGTCGGAGCGTATAAAAAGTTTGACCCGACTGATCCTATCGAATTAAGACACGAATAAAACTAAAAAAAAATCTTTTGGAAGAAATGCTTGTTTATTATAATGTAATTAAACGAAGTCAACATATTTTTATTAGTAAATTCTGGCAGATTATTTAACCCGATTTAATAAATTTTTTTAAGGTTCTTGGATGTGGAATTTCGGAATTTTCGTTTTTAAACCGACATAGTTTCCTTCGGTGGTGTTGACAGTATTGGTATTAGTGAAATTTTCTGTCATTCAATATCAAATTAAAATTGCTTTCAAGTTGATCCGATGTGATTAATGACATGATACGATACGGACTGATTGTATTTTATTATTTTTGAAAGTGTAAAGTTACTGTTGGCTAACATTGGAATTTTTATAAAAAATAAATAAATATCAGTCGAGATAGCAGCATCGTAAGGCAACGTTTTCGCGAATACAATTACATTTCTATGTATTTGATACCCTTATAATATATTAAATAAAGTAAGATTTTGAAAACATATGTAAAAAATCAAAAATCACTTGAGCTGATTGTGATATAACACCAGCCTCTTCTGTCACTGGATCAACCACTAAAATACGACTGATCTCAGAACCATTGACCAATTAGTGATTTTACCTCTCTAATAAAATAAAAAACCTTACGCGTAAAAATCCATTAGGAGAATGACCATATTGGGTATATGATGGGGCAAATATATTAAAAATATAAGTTTCAATATTTAAGAATTAAAACATTCGTTCTGTTCGACTGAGACGATATTGCCATACCCTGTGCCATATTTTCTATTTTTATACCCTTCACCATACTGTGGTACATGGTATTATGTCTTTGTGCATATGTTTGTAACAGGCAAAAGGAAACGAGATAGACACATGACTCCTTTTGAGAATATGCATAGAATCACTTTCTGAGTCGATTTATGCATGTCCGTCCGTCCGTCCGTTTGTAGATGTTAAATTGTAACAAAGTACAGGTCGCATTTATGATCAGATTTAGGTGAAATTTGGCACAAGTCACTTATTCGGCCCAAGGACGAACCCTATTGAAATTGGTTCAGATTTAGATATAGCTCCCATATATATTTTCGTCCGATTTAAGGTAAATGGGGCACCAATCCCCCTATATATTTTTCGATTTGCACGAAATTTGGCACAGAGTACTGAACTGGGTCCAGAATTATGTGTGCCAAGTTTCGAGAAAATCGGTTCAGATTTAGATATAGCTCCCACATATGGCTTCGCCCGATTTAAGGAAAATGGTGCACCAAAGTCCCTAGATATCATTTAATTTGTATGAAATTTTGCATAGAGTACTGAATTGGGTCCAGAATTATGTGTCCCAAGTTTCGAGAAAATCGGTTCAAATTTAGATATAGCTCCCATATATATTTTCGTCCGATTTAAGGTAAATGGTGCGCCAAAGTCCCTAGATATCATTCGATTTGTATGAAATTTGGCATAGGGTACTGAATTGGGTCCAGAATGATGTGTGCTAAGTTTCGTGAATATCGGTTCAGATTTAGATATAGCTCCAATATATATTTTCGTCCGATTTGATGTAAATTGTGCACCAAAGGCCCAAAGATTGGCCGACCCGCACACTTCGTGTGTCAAGTTTTCTCGAAATTGGTTCAGATTTACATATGGCTTTTATATATACTTTCGTCCGATTTAAAGTAAATGGTGTACTAAAGACCCATAGCTAGGCCGATTGGCAAAACGTACTGAAATTAGTATAAATTAATCTCGGCAAGTTTCCTTGAAATTGGTTTAGATTTAGAAATAGCATAGCTTGAATATACCCAAAGTGGTGAAGGGTATCATATAGTCGGCCCCGTCCGACTTTTTCACTTTTCTTACTGTGGGTATGCTGATGTTTTAATCCGATTTCTCCAACCATTCATTTAATTTTCTCAGTGCATAAACAACTTTCTGCCAGAAAATTCCGACAAATTTTGTGGTTACGATTGGCCGGTCTGAAAAGCTAAAAAGCTATGAAATGCCGAAAATAGGTTGAGATTTTTATATTGATAATTTTCGGCGACCTTCCAATTATAGTCACTTCGGAATGGCAAAATATAGTTACTTCGGTTGGACGGAAATGCAAATTTGATATACACTCCTCCTTATATTGAAGGATATAAAAATCACTCAAATTACTGACCGAAGTTATCTCTAGTTTTGATAAATGCGTTTAAGTTTTCTTCAACTATTTTATAATTTCTTTGTCAATAAATCAAAATTACATATACACCTTTTTAAAAATTGTTTTATTTTTCGAAAAGGACATTACTGTTTAGAAAAACAGAAAAGGGATGTTCGTTGGCCCTTTTTTACTTATTTCCTCTTTGAAATATTCATAAAGCCATTACTGCATTTGTTTTCCGGAAATTGTAAAGTACAAATCCATGTGTTTGCAACTGTTAGGTAATTTATCTAACTGTATTTTACAAACGACAACATTTGAAATTACCAGCAGACTGGAAAAATTGATAACTTACTTTGCCTCCGAGCAAATGAACTTGCTGTTAGAACAATGGCACGAGTAGAGGACATTTGTGTATTTTTGTTATTTTTATGCTTGTACTATAAACGATTACAAAGCTATACAAAAACAAACAAATTTTAATAGTATCTGATGATGACAATTTAGTTGAAAGCTTAAATGTATGGATTACAATGTAGTACATATTTGTAGTAATATCGAAATTTAACAGGCATGAATGTAATACAGCGGGTGGCGTAGGGGATGATAGATACCAAGCAACGGCTATGATTGGCTTTAACATGGCGAAGCCCAGGCTTATCTTGGTCCCTCTTTCATCTCAATTGTGGACACTGACCTCCCCGCGGTGCCACCTGGGGAGCTATTCTCATCACCCGATGAAATAGTGAGCTAATATGTGCCGCGAGTTCACCCATAAGAACTATAAAAAAATGGGTTGAGGCGTCGGAAAACCCAACATACTCTCGGAAAACCCAACATACTATGAAAAAGCAAAGAAAAAGAAAACCATACCCCCCTAATGTTGACGACCCCCGCAAACGTATAAAGGACCACGATCTGCGAATCTGCACTTGGAATGTGCGCACGTTGTACAGAACAGCGGCAGTGTTCCCTTTGGCGGATATACTCAAGAAGTACAAAGCCGATATTATTGCCTTACAGGAAATGCGATGGAAAGGGACAGGCGTAAGTAAATCAGACGATTACGCCCTGTAAAAATCGGAAGGGAAAATATCTTTGGCCCCACCGTCGGAAAATTCAGCCTTCATGAAGAAACATCCGACAACGGCATGAGGTTGATTGACTTCGCGGCAGCAAAAAACATGGTAGTTAGCAGCACCAGATTCAAGCATCTCGATATACACAAGGCCACCTGGCTTTCTCCTGATCAAGTAACGAGAAATCAAATTGATCATGTTGTGATAGACGGAAGGCATTCATCCAGTGTTTTAGACGTCCGATCGATGCGAGGAGCCAATATCGATTCGGACCATTACCTTGTGGCAGCCAAGGTACGCACCCGTCTTAATGTTGCAGCAAAGGTGCGATCTAATACAACACGGAAACTCGACGTCGAAAAGCTGCAAACACAACAGGTAGCCGAGGCCTACTCCGCTCAACTTACCCATCTGCTTGAAGAAAGCACTTCTTATCCCGATAATAGTATAGAAGCACAATGGCAAAGAATTGCCCACTCCCTACAAACTGCAGCAAAAAGAACAATTGGGTATCAAAAACCACCACCAAGAAACCCATGGTACGATCAGGAGTGTTGTAATGCTACTGATGTGAAAAACGCAGCGTATAGGGCAACCCTGCAGACAGTAGCAACACGTAACGTGATGGAGAATTATCGGGAGAAAAGGAGAGAGGAGAAACGTGTTTTCAGAAAAAAGAAGAAAGAACAAGAAAAACGTGAGCGTGAGCAAATCGAGATGTCAGAATGAAGTCCGGAAATTTTACCAACGAGTAAAACACTAAACCGAAGGCTTTGGTGCAGGCACATCCTCCTGTAGAGATGAAGAAGGAAACCTGGTGACAGATACAGACAGCGTGTTGAGGATCTGGAAGGAGCATTTCGAAAAGCTACTAGTATCAAATAGTGGCGATGAAGAAGATACCCCAGAACCAATAAGAGATGATGGTATAGAGTGTATACCACCTAGCCAAGATGAGATCGTAAAAGCAATTAATCGGTTCAAGAACAACAAAGCAGCAGGAGCCGATGGGTTACCAGCCGAACTATTCAAGACTGGTGGCCAGATGCTGGTCAGGAGCATGCACCAGCTGATTAGCACAATTTGGCTAGATGAATGCATGCCCAGTGATTGGAACCTCAGCATCCTGTGTCCCGTGCACAAAAAAGGAGACAAGACGATATGTGCCAACTATAGAGGAATAAGTCTCCTTCCCATCGCATATGAAGTGCTATCCAGTGTGCTGTGTGAACGATTGAAGCCAATGGTCAATGACATCATCGGACCATACCAATGCGGCTTCAGACCTGGCAAATCCACCATTGAACAGATTTTCACTCTGCGCCAAATCCTGGAAAAGACCCACGAAAAACACATCGACACATACCACCTATTTGTCGACTATAAAGCCGCATTCGACAGCCCTATCCGTTCAGAGGTGTTTAAAGCCATGTCTGCGTTCGGCATTCCTGCAAAATTAATACGGCTATGCAGGATAACTTTAAGTGGCACAAGGTCAGCCGTTAAAGTAGGAAAGGACCTATCGGAGCCCTTCAATACCGAACGAGGATTCAGACAAGGTGACAGTTTGTCGTGTGATCTTTTTAACATCCTACTGGAAAAGGTCATACGAGACGCAAAGGCGAACAGAAATGGCACTCTGTACACCAAACAACATCAGTTACTCGCCTACGCCGATGACATCGATATAATGGGTCGAACATTGCGAGCGGTAACAGCCACCTTTGAACAAATTGAAAAGGAGTCTGCCAAAGTGGGTCTGGCAGTAAACGGCGAGAAGACCAAGCTGATGGTATCAACGCGCAAGACGTCCAGTAGACTCGGACCAGCTGTGGAACTTGAGAACTACAGCTTCGAGGTAGTTAAAGACTTTATATACCTTGGTACCGCCATAAATAAAACGAATAATATCAGTTTTGAAATTCGGAGAAGGATTGTGATGGCCAACAGATGCTACTATGGTCTAAGTAAGCAGTTTAGAAACAAGGCCATCTCTCGCCAGACCAAACTCACACTTTACAGGACGCTGATACTACCCGTGCTATTATATGGATCAGAAGCATGGGTACTTGCGCAAGCAGATGAGACAGCGCTTGGGGTGTTTGAGAGAAAATTTCTCCGAAAGATCTACGGGCCGATCTGCGTCGACGGTGAATATCGGCGTCGAATGAACCACGAGCTCTACAATTTATACGCAGACATCGACATAGTCAGTCGTATTGAGCTGCAGCGACTACGGTGGCTAGGCCATGTTGTGCGGATGAATGAAGATGCCCCAGCTCAAAAGGCATATAAAAATGAGCCTACTGATGGTTCCCGTAGAAGGGGAAGACCACGAATTAGATGGAAAGACCAAGTAGAAAACAACATTTTGGAACGTGGTCTTCCAAATTGGTGGACTTGCGCACAAGGCCGACGCGCTTGGAAATCTTTTTTAAGCTCGGCTTATGGAACAACCGTTCTGTAACAAGCCAGCTAAGTAAGTAAGTAATGTAATACAGCTTCGTGTATGATAGTTATTTTATGAGTACACAAAAACTCATAAAACTTTTCAAATTCATGAAGGAAAAAGTTTTCGATAAATACTAGATTCTTGCTTGTTCTGGAAAAGAAAGTCTACCATGCTGGAAAGTCTACCATGTATTTTCGTTTGATATATACTTCA